>NC_081793.1:20327598-20437598 GCF_963082965.1 Carassius carassius
CTCACTTCTCACTTGCAGTCTGCTGATCACCGCTATGTTCGTGCCACTGGGTGGAGATAGCAGTTAATATTACCATTTCACTTGATAACGATTAGCATGCATTGACAAATAACGTAGGGAAAAAGGTCCTTTCAAGTCCTGTTTTGTGCACAAAAATATATAACACATTTAAATTTCACTCTAGGCAACAGCGTCGATTTTATCTCTTCTTTTCCTCCTTTAAAGAATCTTACTTAATGGATTCCAATGAGCTTCTTTATAAACATAGGAGGAAAAAAAGGCTCAGGTTTGCACACAAGTTTCTGGCCTAGAGGGTTCGCCTAAAATAAATATTAAATATTAACAACTAAATTAATCATGGGAAGGACAGTGTTTGTACTCTGGCTCCAAATCTCAAGAGGAGCGTGCTTTGGCTCCGAATGCTAGCGCTAAACTATGACAAATAGGAGATATTTAAACATTTGCTGTGTGTTTTTCTTTCCTTCTCCGCACTAATGTATTTATTTAAAGGAGAAATCAAAGAGGGGGTGTTAAGCACTTCAGCAGGAGATGACAGCAGATTTAAACACAGCTTGGGAACATGACAGCTTGCACAGAGCAGAATGAAAATTCTAACAATTGGTTTGATGGCTCTTGTATTCATTTTTATTCACATTAATAAATATATGAATTTGTATAAAAAGAAAAAAAAACATGCATAAAGGGGAAAAAACTAAGCCAAAATCTGTTTAATTGAGACGCTTTATTTCCAAATTTCCAAATAAAAAATGCTCAGGTATAGTTATTTTAATGGACTGCATGCAAAAAAAAAACTGTAGTTATTTTCCATTCAAATCAGTTGTTCTGTTGCCATGAACCAATGTCAAACCTTAGCCCTACAGCACATTTCGCTTTTCAAAAAAGCACAATAAGAAATTCTGTGTGAAAAAATGCCTACAGCGCACATATCATTTTTAACCCACTTGCAATATCTAACTAAAAGTTATCACTTCCACTGTGACAAAAAGAAAATATACATAAGAGGTTATGATGGGTGGAAGGAGAGGCAAGAGCAAAAGGAGAAGAAGAAGGGGAGGGGAAAAAAGCCCTGTGCCACAAGCATATATAAGAGAACTTTCACCAATTAGTGAGGAGAAACAGGAGAGGGAGCTGCCGCAGAGATGGTGCTCAAAGAGCCAGGCCTTGCGGCGAAGCTGTCATGTCGGCTGGATTGATCAACAGGCCTGCTATTTCTAATGGCATGTTGTCATGAAGCTGCAGCCATGGGGAGCCACCTGCCTCTCTCCTTGTAGACAGCAAAATATATGTGTGTGTGTGTGCGGGAGAGGGTGGGCTGCAAAAAAGAGAGAGGGGCTTATGGTGTTTGTGTCTGTCATGGGGGTGGGAAAGGGGGGGGGGATTCCAACACCATACTTTTACTTCAACTAACAATTTGAGAAAAAAACTCCATACCTCCTCCGTTACTCATCAACACCCTCCCCATCCCTTGGCTGTAGATATGACAGGTGCCCTACTGCTCTTTTCTTAGCATCCAGACCGCAACACAAAGCCTAGGCTATGGCAATACGATGAACGTTCGGAAACAATAAATTTAACGCAACCATTTTCTATGTGGAAAACGTATATGTGGTCTTTCGAAAGGATGCTTTTATGATCAACATCTTTGAGGTGACAAGTTAACATAAGGCTAATATATTGCTAATTATCTAAATGTTAAAATAGCTAGCTAATATGTTAATCAGATAAATCACAAAACCAAAAAGTGACGCTTTCGAACACGAAACCCTTTCGAAAAACGAGCAAGGATGTTTCATGCTTCTGTGGACACAAACAAGTAGCCGTCCTTCATTTCGACTCTCCACAGGCGCAGAAGTGCTACCTCGCTAACGATGAGAAGTCAAATAAAAGTTACAGAACTTTCGAGTTCAAGGTAGCGCTAGCCATTTTGAGTGTATGTCACGTACAGGTAACCTTTTTATCGGGTCCGCCTCTGGTCTCATCAGTCGATGAAATTCTCTGCCCGCGGCGGTGGCTTAGCCGAGGGACACCAACCAATAGAAAAATATTTCATTGTGTTAGCATTTCAAATGCCGAGTGGAGCACGGGGGGCGAGGGGGGCCGGGAGAAGCGCTAACCGATCATTGCCAGTGGAATTAATTGGCTATTCCGAGAATAATGTCCCTTACTGTGGGTCCTTGGAGGGCAGAACACTAGCAGAGTCTACGATTTTATTTTTTTTGTTCGGTGTCTTCAAAAAAGGACCGCTTGGGGGTACTGGCCGCATTAGGGTTTTAGCTCATTCCCCTAAAGGGCGGGGGAAAAAAATAATCAAAGCCAGTGAACCGAACTCAGCTAATCCGCACCCTAATTAAAAACACAGAACCCCATTACACCTGGCCATATTGCCAATTGAAAAAAAAAACTGAAATTGAAGGGAACTACTTTTGTAATTTCTCGTGCGCATGTGAAATTTAGATGATAAACAGAAAATGTCAAAACCGTGTATGCAAACGTCACAAACAATGGATTTCATTCGGCTTGTGGCCAGCGTTCGATAAACGGCTAAAGATGGAGTGATCGTAGTGGTGCTTCAATCCTTTTATTCAAGGGGATTTGAATTTAAGCTCTTTTCCACATCGGCCAAGCATATGCATTGACCCTAACTGATATCTGTGCATCTCTTAGACATATTTTTATCTAGTGTTTTTTTAAAGCCCAGTGCCTTTTCAAACTCAAAACAGCATTAAGAATAAGTATTGTCTGGAGTGGGAGGGTTTCCCTGGGAGACAGTTCCTTCGAATTGTTGGGCCTGGTTCGAGGCAGGAGCCTACAGGATACACAGCTGCTTATGCACACAAGTCAGATGCTCGGAGTGGAGAGAGATAAACAAAACAAACCACAAAAGAAGAAAAAAAAAACAATGTGAAAAAGAATAGCCATCCCAAATGTTCTATCTTTCCACACCGGATTTAGGCGGGTGTCGATTTCATCCCATCCGAAGATGTATGGGCGATGCAGCGAGGCCCTATTATACGGCTTTCCTTTGCTCATTGTGAATTCCGTCAACGAAGTCAATCTTATTAACTTCCGCGCTGGTTCACACATGACATTTTCTTCAATTTTCTCGCAGACATCAAAAACATCAATTAGCAGCTCGAAAATAGGAAGGAGCGAATGACAGAGTACGATAACACAGACTTATTTGAAGCTAAGAGTAAATCTATTCTCCGGTTTCTGAATGTGTTCATTACAATTTTCAAAGGAGACCTCCAAATAGCAAAGAAATTTAATTTATCTCCCAGAAATGTCCAGATTTTTATTTTATTTTTTGTAATCCTGTGTCTGTTTCCCGCACTCGACGGGTGACACAAAAGCATAATGGTGTTGCATTCTCGCTCTCTCATTATAACAGATCACAATGCAGAACATACGAATAAAACGTTTTCCTGATAAAAAAAAATACAAATAGCAAAGATGCAATAAATAACATTATATACAAAGTATATATATATATATATATATATTCCTGCTCTTTCTGTCATACTATCGATCAGTTTCCTGTTATTCCTTTGTATCTCAAAATTCAAAGAAACACGATCCTGCGCATTAATAAATTGAGCTTTCCATCCTTTTATTTTGTCCCTGTAAATAAAAAGCATGTAACTCAATAAACTTCTGATAGTAACCTTTAAGTAAAAGGTTATTTTTGCTGATAGTCAAACATTATTACACCGCTTCCCTATGCTTATGTTACATCTCCAAGGGGGTGAACACAAGCAACTTTCAGTGGCCCAGGAAAAACACTCTGGTGGAGTGCATATGAGAGGAGAAGTAGGATCACATTCCTCCGGCCCATTGATTTCTGATCTTTTGACATTATTTAGCTGCTTCCTATTTTCTCGGCTGTCTGTTTTTTTCACTTTGTGAAAGACAGCGATGTCCAAACAAGCGACGGCTGGGATATCTACTATCTGTCAAAGGACTGGGCTCTTCCCGGCACTGCAACAGTGGAGAATACTGACACAGTACCGAGAATCGCCGGGATGAAAATATCACTCTTTATAATGGGGCCTAATCAGATTTCGGATGCCATTTGCCTTCTAGCGAACGCTGGATGGGTGTCGTGGAGCTGCGGCAGTGTAACCTATACACGTCCCGTGCACATCTGTGCTCCCTGTCCGTCTGCCCCTCGGAGCGGAGCATTACAAAGGTTACATTTATCAAGTGACTGATCACCAAAGGGGATCAGTGAGAAGATCTTTCAAAGGGAGTGCTGAAATGAAATGTAAAGAGTATTTTGACCTCCGACTCAGAAAATTATTTCAATAATGCACAGTTATTCTTAACAATAAACACTTGAGATTAGCAACGGCTTTCCCTCACAAAAACTGTTCTTATTCTACTGACATGCTGAAACACACAACACACACACACACACACATTCACAAAAACAAACCTTACATTAAAAATCTTCAAACTTGTCATTAACCCATTAAATAATTCACTTTAATAACGAGTACTAAATAAGCACCTGATTTTGTTCAGACCACCGACCTGGCTTTAAAAATGATTAGCCTACATCTAAATAATCAAAATAGTGACAGTAATGTCCTTCAGTCTGACACTAATGGACTTTCAATGAGGTTAAAAAAAAATGGGAATTGAGGGACCAAGGAACGCCTTTCTCTGCAGTCCTGATGAGTTTTCAGTGGGGGCAGTGACCCCTGTCTAATTCAGCTAAACCAACAAAATGTGCAGTTGTGGTCAATAAATAAGACAGCTTATTCAACATATCATAAAAAACATATTTTATACATTATTGCAATGGGAATGTTCATGTATCAAAGCACAGAAAGCATTTTTCCTTTAAATTCCCAGTGATTTCATAAGGATGTGCCCCAAGTTAATACAATCAGCCATTCTCCTATGAACTAAAAATTTAGCCACAGTACAATATGTATTAGGGCTGTGAATCTTTGGCAAGGCAGCGATTCGATTCGATTACGATTCATAGGTTTTCGATTCGATTCAAGAACGATTTTTGCAAATTTAGAACGATTCAATTCGATTCGATTCACAATTAAATTCGATTCGATTATAACGATTCGATTCTGCATTCTTTAAGTGCATTCACGGGATTATTTAAATGCTTCTACTAAATTCTTTAAATGCTTAGTCAGGGGGCAAATTACAGTAGCATTTATGTTTAGAGAACCATAGGTTAGAAAAAAAAAAAACTTTTGTCCATTGTTAAATGCTAGTTTAATGATGCGACATGGCATACGTAAAAATGTATGTAAGCCAAGTTTTTAAAAAAGAGCTTAAAGAGTATTATGTATAAGCTAACATTTTGTCACACCAGGGGCGTAGCCATAATTTCAGAAGTGACAGAAATGTCAAATACAATCATTTTATGTATGTAGCCTATATAATAATAATAATTATTATTATTATTATTATTATTTTATTTACAAGGAATTATCTTCTTTTTTAATTACTTTTAATTAGCTGTAATAAATCAAATACACTGCTGGACAATAATCAATCATTTGTAATCGATATTTTTTTCCTAATGGCAATTTTATGATTGTTTTATATAGTAGGCTACATTTAATTAGCAATTATTTAAATTGTCTGCACAGAATAAGGTAGAAAATATATCTGTACTGTAATAAATGTCAATTAGCACTGCATCATTCATAAATTGTTTGTGGTTTTTTTTTAGTTTCATCAGTTCATTCTGCTTTTATTCAGTTTAGCTGCAGATATAGCCTGGCACATCTATGAGAGCGAGATCGCTTCTCTTTCAGTGTGAAAACGTCTTCATCTCTATTTAACTTTTCCTCTCCATCAGTGAATGATTCTGAGAGAAAACGTGCCAGATGTCTGTTTGCTAATGAAACAAACGCTACTTTCATGCATCTGATTATCAGATAAATCTTGTGCTCTTATTTCACGAACGGAGCGCGAGCGCAATCCTGTGACAGTCTCAGGCGGTAAACAGTGGAGCGCGTGAAGGACAGTTAAGAGGCACGATTCACGAACACTCTTCAAGGTCTCCATTAATTCGTGCGTGTAGTAATTTAATGTGTATACATTTTGAAAGCATTGAATCGCTATATAAATCGGGATTCATTCGATTCTTAGCATTTTGAATCGATTACTGTCCAAGATCGGTGATTCACGATTCAAAAATCATTTTTCAAGATCGATGCATATGAATCGACACGGTTTGTAATCGATGCATCGAGAAAACGAGTGAATCTTTACACCCCTAATATGTATGCTCTAAATAACATCCTGTCTGGACATGCTATTCTCATTTATTGATTACTTATCCCTTGGCTAATTTAACCATTACTTTTCTAAAAACAAATTTTTTAGTTAATTTTAGCACAACCATGTCACTTTAGTACTACTCTTTGCATCTACCTTTCCAATTACTTTTAGAGGTTGGGATTTACAAATTTGCTTTCATGTCATATGTTGGCAGATAAGTCTCCAGCTCCTGTCCATGAAAGCAGCTTTTTAATGAGCTGTGCTGAGGTTAATTGGTTCGCTAAGATCCCCAAGTCATGTGTCTCAATATGAAATTAAGCCATTTCCTGGAGTTTCTCTGACTTATTTAATTAAAAACACTTCAGCCCAATTTTAAATTCCCACAGTACACAGAGTACACTTGTGGTACATTTGTATTGGGACCTCTCAGGTTTTTTTTTTCTCCTTTCTTTTGAAATAAGCATTTTATTCATCAAGGGTAATTAATTTGGAGTGTGCAGCATGTACGATTAGCATGAGGATATTCTCTCTGCCAATACAATGCAATTCCACAATGTTATTTGTTATTTAGAACAGGAAAAGTCATTTTTCATTTAAATGACACATTTTCTGTCATTTTTTCCCCCTTCAACATTGTTCAATTTCTCTTTTTTCCCACACATAACTGCACAAATTCAGTGAATTTAACAGCGAAATATGATTAATTATTGTATATTTACATTTACATAAATGTAAATGTAAAAACCTATAATAATACTAAAAACATATAATTATAACATTAATACTAAAAATAATAATCCTTAATATCTTAAATGTCTTAAAATGTTCAGCATATAATAATAATGATAATAATAATTGTTTGTATTATTATTATTATTATTATATAAAATTATATTATATTATATAAAACTATGAACTTAAATAATTTGTTTAATTTCTCAACATTATGAATATAATAATAATAATAATAATAATAATAATAATCATCGTCATCATTTGCTGAATAATTATTATTTTTGGAAAAGGAATGGCCCATAATAAAAAAAAAAAAAAGAAAAATTATAAAAATAATCTGCACCAGGACCGATCAAATTCTTGTTACGGCATCAGTATTATTCACTTATTATTAGGAGAGACATGAGGTGAATCTGCCTGTATAAGAGTTGCCGTAATTAACAGTAGGGTGAAAGTGTTAAGGTTATCCTCTCGCTGATATGGTTCAATCCTCCTGACAGAGTAATTACGGGGATGTTCAATAGCCAACCATTACACTAAAAACTAATTCAATCCATCTTCATTTCCTCAGCTCCACCCCTCTGATTGATGGATAGTCATCATTAGTGGGTGACAAAACACTGAGATGAACGTGCAGACGCAAATGTGATAATTCCTGAGTCAATGGAGGATGCGATCACACACACACACACACACACACACACACAAACACCTGCCCAGTTTATATATTACAGCGATAGTCTGGACTAGGAGGCGGAACACAGGGAGAGTTATGGGTCACTGACCATGGAGCAACCTGGGAGAGAACATACAAATATACACACACACACACTCACTCGCACACACACACACATGCGCACACGCACGCAAAAAGAGCTGTGTGACCAGTCATAAACACACACAGTGCTTGCTCACAGAGGACTACTCACTCACACACACACACACACACACACACACATGCCAGCACTCTCCTCCAGACCTTTTTATAGCTGCATAGACCGTTTAAATCAAGAAGACACCCCCTCTCACACACATGCACGTACAAACTCTGAGCAGTCTCATATACATCGCTTTCAAACACTAACCACAAACCACTGATTAACGGAGACTTGTCTGCTTCACTATATTTTAAGTCTATAGCTGTATTCTGACCCAGCCGGGTCATATATCTTAATTATGTGTTCTGTTTTTTTCCCTCCACAGGGAAGGCACAGTCTGTATAAGGCCTTAAATGAAAGCTTTGCAAACTTCATGGTTTGTGTTTGCCGACAGCATTTGAGATTACACACCTCGCTTTGAGCTTCAAGAAAGTTATTTCTGTGCCGCCACGCCACGGTCACCAAATGAAATTGCATTCAACATGTAACAAAGTTCCTGAACCAGTCCAACATTGGCTGGACAAACCGGTAGTCCCACCCTCAAACTCACACCATTGGATGAGCCAGTGTAGCTTTAAAGGGATAGTTTTCCAAAAGACGAAAACTATTTACCCTCATATCGTTCCAAACCTGTATGATGTTCTCTCTTCTGAAAATGACAAAAGAAGATATTTTGAAAAATGTCTCAGCAGTGTTTCGTCAATGCAAAAATGAAAGTAAATGGGGTCCAGTGTTGATTTTGGACCCCTCTGAAGAACAGTTGAAACAGTTTTTAAAATATATTTTTTTGTGAACGAACATCGTAATGGTTTGGAGTGGAGTGTCAGTAAATTTTTGTAAAAAATACCCCTTTACCACAATAGTCTCATCAGCCTCTGGCGACTCCTAATTATCTCCATCTCAGAGAAATGAATATGCATTTCATACGGGCAGATGGAGGCTTTGTCCACATGAAAATCTGGGAAATCTTGATAACAGACGGCGTACACTTAGCAACGGCATGTTGTCGGCGGGGTGCGATGGCCAAGCGGCACGGCCGATCGAACCACTAAAGGAACATGGCACTCTCACAGTGATTATCCCGCTCTCCTCTGGCTCCTGGTTTCGGGGTCAGTGGTGCTGCTGAAACACGGCTGGCCTTGCCATTTCAATGATTGAATTTAGTCTGGATCCCTCAATCGATTGTGTGCAGTGACCCCTGAGAGCCCCCCACGAGAACGGCCAACCGCACCTCACGCATGGCCTGGAAGAGAGCATCTGTACGCAAACACACAAAAACACTCACAGCTTCAAACAAACGCACTACTGAGATCACTTACAGGCTTATATACACTCATGTCAATTCCTAAAAGAACTAGGTACCTGAGATGGGAAGGTACTAACTAAAAGTAGTAATGTTGCCAACTTCTAACTTCTGATTTTAGAGTTTATCACAAAAGCTTGGCGGTTTTCAAAATAGTGTAGCTTTTCCAGTAACAAGCTACTTTCGGAAACAATTAGTGGTTGACCTAAAACTAGGTAGGTCTCACTCATTTGAGATAATCATTTTGTTCAGATGGTTCACCTTAAAAAAAAAAAGAAAGAAAAGAGATTGGGTCCTGAAATACACACACACACACACACACACACACACACACACACACACACACACAATTACTTAACAATATAATATAATAAATACATGGAAAATATAAATCAATTTGTAATCAAAGTTGCTTCTCCAACACTTCTAGGGACTATAGTCTTAAAACAGACAAGTATTTCAGCAGCTGGCACAGCACACATCAACACCCTCCTTAAATGTTCCTGGCAGGCGGTATTTAACCGCAGAGGGCTGAACCGGGTTCACCAATGGTTGATTTCTCGCTTGTTGACACACCAGTAGAGCGAGTACATGCGAAAGTAAATGTGTGAATCACTTTAGACCTGTGTGTTCTTGTTCTGCTGGCTGAATGCAAAGGAAGAATATAATCCTCGTCCTCTAGTAGCAGTGGCACTCGGCAAGTCTAAACTCATTGAGCGCCACAAACAAACACTCTCTGGTCTCATGCTGCACGTTACACTCATACACGCATATGGCAAGATGGAGGAACGCTGTGGCAAATGCAGCATGCCGGCCTCCAGACCCAGCAGTTTGTTTAGTAACACTTGAGCTTATGACACCCAAAGGGTGCAATTAAGTCCAATTAGAGTCTGTGGTTTTTATTAAGAGCTACAAGCTGGCCAGGCTGCGGGGCCAGTGAGCCGAGCACACACACACACACACACACACACAGAGAGAGAGCGAGAGAGGGAGAGAGCGAGAGGGAGAGAGAGGGAGAGAGGGAGAGAGAGAGAGCGAGAGAGGGAGAGAGCGAGAGAGCAAGAGCGAGAGCGAGAGAGAGAGAGAGAGAGAGAGAGAGAGAGAGAGCACTGCTAAATCAAACCAATTCAGACACAATAAAAATAATAAATTATGTCTTACTCCATATATACAATAAAGGAAATAGAAGGAGATAGCTACATATTGTACAATACCAGAAAAAAGTAGACATGAAAAGTCAGAGATGAATGGCATGTAATATTATCAGACAGGAGAAGATCATAAGGTGAATGAGTATAAAAAAAAAAAAAAACCTTCAATGTATTGTGATATTTTAAGCAAGTAAAACATTGTAAGCTACTAGTTTTGAAAAACTATCAAATACAAATAACTCATGTGAAATATAAATTTATAAATAATTAAATAAAACTATAATATGCATTATATATCATGTATATTGTAATGTGTATATATATATATATATATATATATTATAATGATCATTACACATAATACAGACAGACAGATATACGGACAGAAAAACAGACAGATGGATATACAGATGGATGGATAGATAGATTTAAAAATGTAAAATAATAATTGAGATATTATTGAGATACTATGATTACCCAGCATTTTTGTGTGAGAGTGACAGGTCAAGGGCTCAGATGACCTCACACACCCCAGCGATGTCACCAGGGTAAGCCTGAGATCCCCATATAAAGGGACGGAATGAATGAAAGGGAAGCGAATGGAAAAGTTAGAGGTCAGTGCACGCAGGGCTTTACTTGTGCAATGCGAGATAAGTACTCTGAACTCTCCCTCTGGCTAGATACTGCAGGGCACAAGACCCTTTCAGGGCTGAATATGTAAATCTGATCAATATCGCCACCGAGATCCCTTATGAAAAACAGCTCAACCCCAATTCAACTTTGCCGATAAAGAGAGAATGAAATAAACCAAAGGAAACACCCAAAACACCAATAGCACGTCTCTGCCTTTTGGTGAAAATGGCTGGGGCAGATGTCACAAAGCATTCTGGGGTTTTGGTCATGTGACCTTGCGCTGGGGATACTTGGGCGTACAGCTGTGATGGAACAAACAACAAGCACATCCTTCGGCATTCATTAGCGCATCAAAAACCAGCCCTGTATCAATCTGTCGTTCGCAGGGAGCGGTGAGAGAGCGAAGCATTTTCCTCTTTGTGTTCCTGTTATTGGGCTGTTAGCTGATCGCTATCACCCTCCTCTTCTCCGCACTCCGCTTGGACACGTTTCAAAAAGACGGGTGTCTTTTTCCCCCCTTTCTGTAAGGAAACCGTCTCCTTAATGGCTTTCAAAACAGGAAGCACAACAATAAAAGTGAAAAGTGAGAATGCTCGCTGCAGACAGCTTTTCCCTTTTGCAGCGCGACGGCACGCATCCCGCTCTCTGGCATATACACACACACTCACACAAACACACCAGCATACACTGTTACACTGAAACACTGACCTTCAGACATTCATTCAGTTTAGTGTGATTCTTTAATGTAATGTCTGAGTGCTACAAAAATAACTAATTCTCTTTTAGCGGTTAAATCATCAAAGGGATAGCTCATGCAAAAACGCAAATTGTCATTTACTCACATTTTTTTACCCAAAGAAAACAAAAAGAGTTATCAAAAAAATGGCCATGCTGCTCTTTTCCTCACAATAAAAATTAATGGAGACTAAAAAAAAGTAGCTTGTACAACCTTCTATTGTGGTGAACAAATCATCATCAGGAATCATTGGATTCATCTATAGAGAATTTAAATTAAATTTATAAATTTTACAAATATTACTGACAAATAATAGACTCAAGACTTCGAAAACAAATGCAAATCACAGATTGATGTATATAAATTTTTATGTTTATGAAAGAAGTCTCTTATGCTCACCATTTGATCAATACTTTAATATTGTGAAAAATTCTATTATTACAGTTTCAAATATTTTGTATTTTTTTATTTCAACATTACATTTTAATGACGATGACGAACAAGACAAAGTGTGAGCACTACGTGCGCTCAGGTGCTGCTGCTCTCAGCGCCTTCAAAATAAAAGTCCCGCTTTTAAACACATCGGCCGAACAAAAAATCTTATCGCCGATGCCGATATTTGAAAAATGCCAAATATCGGCTGATATATTAGCCTTGGCGATATATCAGTCAACCACTAGTCATATGATCCTTCAAAAAACAATATGCTGACTTGTTGCTCAAGATATATGTCTTATCATGTTGCTCAAGATATATGTCTTATCATTATCAAAATGTATATATATATATATATATATATATATATATATATATATATATACACAGTACAGACCAAAAGTTTGGACACACCTTCTCATTCAAAGAGTTTTCTTTATTTTCATGACTATGAAAATTGTAGATTCACACTGAAGGCATCAAAACTATGAATTAACACATGTGGAATTATATATGGAATTATATACATAACAAAAAAGTGTGAAAAAACTGAAAATATGTCATATTCTAGGTTCTTCAAAGTAGCCACCTTTTGCTTTGATTACTGCTTTGCACACTCTTGGCATTCTCTTGATGAGCTTCAAGAGGTAGTCACCTGAAATGGTCTTCCAACAGTCTTGAAGGAGTTCCCCGAGAGATGCTTAGCACTTGTTGGCCCTTTTGCCTTCAGTCTGCGGTCCAGCTCACCCCTAAACCATCTCGATTGGGTTCAGGTCCGGTGACTGTGGAGGCCAGGTCATCTGGCGCAGCACCCCATCACTCTCCTTCTTGGTCAAATAGCCCTTGATGCCTTCAGTGTGACTCTACAATTTTCATAGTCAGGAAAATAAAGAAAACTCTTTGAATGAGAAGGTGTGCCCAAACTTTTGGTCTGTACTGTATATATATATATATATATATATATATACTGTAAAATCCAATAGTTTACCTTACTTAGATTTAATTAGTTATCTTTACTTAGTCGTTATACTTACTAGGTTTTATTAAGTTTTATCTACTTTCAAGGCAAATAAAACAATTTACTTACTGTTTTGAGTGACACTTACTTAAAATATTCAAGTAGCCACAAAGGAACCAATGACATTAATAAACCAGTGAGAGGCAGCAGTGCACTAATATGTTGCTAATTGCCGGGGTTTTTTTTAGCTCACCATTATAGTGATTAGCATTCCCTTTGGTTGGGCACTTGAAACTTCATTTATGTTACTATAATTTTCTCTCTATTAATGGAGAAATGCATCATGAAATCAGAGTTATTTGATTTCAAAGAAAAGTAATAAATAGGTTGCTTTTATAAAATGACCTATTTTTTTTTATTAAAGCATTTTTATGTATGTGTTTAATAATGACCTTTTTGAGATTTTGTTTTTCATAAATACCTTGATATGCTTTTTATGTAATCCTTAAATAGTGAGTGGTGATATGCTGAAGTCACACACAGACTTAAACATTCATCACGTGAATCACAACAATGGTAACAATTAAATTAAATTTATTTTCATTAATTGTAACAATAGCCATTTTATTTGCTCTTTTTGTTGTGCTACTGCTGACACAAGACAGCAAATAAAATTGGCAAATAAAAACAACAACTTTAAAACAAAACAACTGCATAATTTATTCTGCGCAATGCATTCTGGGAGTCAGTGAGTAGCTATACTAAGTCATGAGTAAACCTAAATGAAAGGATCAAGTACCCCCTACAGTTCTTTTTTAGTTACTAGAACTCTTGTGTAAGTTAACTATACTAACTAAGCATTTGTCAGTACAACATACTATTCCTATTTCACTTTACTTAGTTTTTTCAAGGCAATCAGTTTGCATGCTTTTTTTAAGTAAGCCCAACTTATTAGATTTTACAGTGTATATATATATATATATATATATATATATATATATATATATATATATATATATATATATACACATACTTTGATCAATAGAAAGCTAAAAACAACATTCATTTGAAATTTTTAAATAACAATATAAATGTGTTTACTACCAATTTTAATCAATTTAATGCATGCCTGCTGAATAGAAGTATTATTATTATTTTTTTTTTATGAAAAGCCAAACTTTTTTTTTTTATCCTATCCTGTCTGCCATTTAAGATTAAGTTTTTATATAATATTCCAAAAAACTTCATTACAACACAAAGTCAGTGTCTAACTTCCTCTGGCTTTAAAGCAGCCATCCTTACAGCAGATCCCTGAACCAAACCTCTGAAACCGTAACCCATCTGAGACCTTCAACATGCCACAAGAAATGCTTTCAGTTCAGTGGCACAAAAAGCTCTGCGAGACAGCTACATGCACTTTCTCACAGCTGGATAAAACAAACCTTAACAGCACAACTACACCTCACCAAAGAGCTTTTTTTTTTCTGTACACCCTCAAACGTATTGTGTTGTCTCTAGGTACGTACCAGGAACCCATCTATCATTTCAGTCTAAAAACAGAATCTGCATCACCCTCTTCAGTGCCAGTGAATTGATTTCTCCCAGTCGAGGCCTTTCCCAGTGTGGACCGCATCCGCAACAGTGTCATCTTTACCGCCAGTCCTCTTTTAACTGGCTTTTACTCTAGTGGCAGAATGTACAAACGATGAAGGTGGAGGGGAAGAAAGAAACAGAAAAACTGATACATGCGCTCCAAAGTTTCGTCTATTGATTTCTTTTTGATGCACAGCTGAAAAAAGGGAAGGAGTTCAAAGCTGAGGAGATCTTTTTTTGATCACCACTAGAATAGCTGTGTTGGAAGCAGCGGTGCTAGACGGAAAGTATCAGTGCGGATTCCTTTGTTCTGGCTGAAGCCCCGTGGCAAGGACCCTGACCTGGTGAGGCCAACGTGGTCTTTAGCGAGACGCAACATTAACACACGCTGAGGGGTAATCATGAAATTCATGTCACCCTGCTGGACACAGAGAATATGTTTGGCTACTGCACTGTGGTTAACTGCAGACAACTTCTTACAGCCACATATTCAAAAACTAAAGAGAAAAAGAGCTGGAAATCAAGAAGAAAAAAAAAATTATTTAAAATTCCATTCCATTTGAAAAATTCTTTTATCAGTTCTTGAACACCTACATTTTTTTCATTGATGCATACAGAACACTATACTAAAATACCTTAAAAATACACTATATAAATCTATGTTATCGAAAACTTTATTAAAAAAATAAAACTAAAAATTAGTGGTCAACCACTCATTTTTTTTTTTGACAACCGATGCCTATATCTTGGAAAGCAGGGGGCTGATAACCGATATAAAGCTGATATAATGTTTTACATTTCTTTATTAATATTTAAGAAATTTGAAATCATTTGACAATGGATTAAAATTTTTTGTGTAAAATGAAAATACTAACAATTTAGATGACAGTATTTTCATAAATAAATAAATATTTAATACAAATATAATAAAAAAAATATCGGCTGTGGCGATATATTGGTCAACAACTACTAAAAGTTAAATGCAGTCATTAAAAATCTAAAAGTAATTTTATGTATTGCAGCATAACCGTGTCCAAAAAGAAAAACATATAATGATTTAAGATTGGCTAAAGATAAAATTTAACAGTATTATCAAGTTATTAGTGATTTTAAGAATTAAGTGAGCATTAGATGACGACAAAGGTAATCTAAATGTAAAAATAGGCACGTGCAATCCTTCTGCAATATCTATATAAGTTCTAAAAAAAAAAAAGTTGTTGAATATTGGCTAATAATCAAAGTGGTCCCCATATGCAACCTTCACGCTTCATTAAACGTACTATTAGAATCAAAGAAACCAGAATCAGACTTCCTATCCTTGGTCAGGAAGAGAGACACAGAGGACGCTAAAGGGAAGGTAGAGGATGTGGAGTGAGAGAAAAGCAGAGGTGAAAAGAGAATGACAGGTGATGGAAAAGGGCAGAGGACAGAAGCAGAGAGAAAAGGAAGATGGCAGTTTACCCTGTGATGTGTGGGATGGAATCAGGCTGTCAATAATATGTTGCTGACCATATGATAAACGGGCAGGTAGTTTATCTTTCTGCTCTATGAAGCAAGTTCCACTGGATCCTGGCTCTCTGTGATATGCAGCTGTGTCCACTGGGGGCTACAATTAGACCATCAAAACCATTCCAGCCAGGAATCGGCACTCATCTCCACAGCCTGTCCTCCAAAGAGACGGCCAACTTGTAGATCTGGGGGTGGTAGTCTTTGATGCGCCGTGCATGGAAGAAGCCTCTCTTTTTGCTCATATTAATGGCGAAGAGATATAACAATTAAAGGAGAAGGCAGTGGGCAGACAGACAGCCAGTGTGGCTGCGCATCCTGAGCTCAAATTAGCATACGGGAAGTCCTCCAACAGGCGTACAAGCTAATAGTAGCTGAGGATGGAAGAGAAATACAGTCATAGCTACCAGCAGAACCAAACGTTTATAAAGGAACACCCAGCGGCGGGCGGGCTGGGTTTAATAGGGTAATTAGACACACAGACAACTAGTTATAAAATTATAGCACAGCCATAATATTCTGAAAAATCTTAGATGTTAAAATGATCTAATGTTTTAGTTTGCGGTGTGCCTCCAGACGTGCGGCTATGTACGATGGAGCATAATTCCACTTCCTGGACCAGTGCCGTGCTACAGCTAGCTTTTTTTTTTTTACATTTACATTACATTTAGTCATTTTGCAGACGCTTTTATAAGAAGACAAGAGTTTACCACAGCTGGTCTGGATGAGAGGGGTCTACTAACATTAAATTAGCCATGTGGTATCAGTTTGCTTCCTTCTGGACACAAAACATATGATGGCTGACAGGAAACATTCAATGCTTGAAAGCTAACTGTTTATTGTGCTATCTGCATGATCAGTTCATAACCACTGCATAAAAATACATCAGTTTTATACAGTTTAAACTGGTCTTTATTACCAGAGGGATTATTTCTTGGCATCATGCATGTGTATGTCAGAAATAATATAGCATCGCAGCACTACTGCCAAAGAGAGGTTCATGGTGAGGCATTGGGCTTTTCAATAACCTACAAACTACAGAGCGCATAAAAACCCACTCAGAGCATTCATGCGTCTGTCTGACACTATTATTAAGGAATGTTACTCGAAAAACACTCGTAAAACAGCTGTGCTGCCATAACAGATCTTATGTGGCATAGAGACAGCGTAAAAAAAGTTCCAATTAAGGTAGTCGTTTACAAAGGGGGAAATAAAATGGAGACGAGTGAAAGTCTCTGGGCTTTCCAACAGGTGCTGGGAGAATTGGGATAAAAGGGCATGCAAGGAGCAACCTCTGTATCTTAAGGATAGTGGTGACACCTCAGCTTTTTCTCTGTTCGCATCAGGGGTAAAGGAGAAAGAAAAAAATCCGTTGTGTGAAGAAAAATGTCTTGTTATGGAGGAACGGAGCATGTCGTAGATAAGAGTAGGCCGGTGTTCAAAGGGATACAGGCCAGTGAAGCGCTCGCTTCTTTCTCCACATCGCTGCACTGTCCTTAATGAGCCTCCCAATAAAGCCTTGTCTCCTGTCCACGGACGGCACGCCTGTCTCACTTCAATCATGACCCGCCATTTTATTTATTCATTTTATTCGTTATTTTTTACTGAGCTCTGGAAGTTCACAGTTTGATAAACAAATAAAAGCACATAAAATATGTGCTAGCTATTATTCCCAGGTTTTATATACTTTCTACTAACACAGACAGTTGAAAGGAGACAGGAAACATTTCAAAGTAAAAGGGCTAGGTGGCGTTAGTCGTCAAAATGTGCATTGTTAAAATAATAAAATAAAATAATGATTTAATAATAATAATACTAAAACAATGATTCATTAAAATGATCAAAAAAGTCAAGTAAAAAAATAATTTAAATTAAAAAATAAAAATAAAATGATAAATAAATATATTTAAAGGGTAAATAAAATTAGTAAAAAATATAGTACAATTAATAAAAATAATAAAATCAAATAGAATGAACTATAATTCATTGGGAATGGATTGGAACTTGCAAATCCCACGTGATCACCAAGGATCAAGGAACCCAAAGCATGTTCACAAAGTGCTCACCACAACTGCGACATCTAACTAGGGTTAACAATGTATAAAGCTTATACATAAATTTTTTAAAAATTGCTTTCCAGCAGCAAACAAAAACTTTTTTCCATTCCATCCCTCTCATTTGTTATTTTTCCATCCCACCAGCCTCTGTTTAGTCTTGCATGTTGTGGTCAGAGTAGTGACAGACTCTCCTGGACATGTCAGGGCTGCCGAATTAGCTGCCTATCATAAATTAAGCCTAAATACAACACATCTGTTTTCATCACAGCGTTGTGCGGAC
The DNA here is from genome assembly GCF_963082965.1 of Carassius carassius. Classification (NCBI taxonomy): domain Eukaryota; kingdom Metazoa; phylum Chordata; class Actinopteri; order Cypriniformes; family Cyprinidae; genus Carassius; species Carassius carassius. The sequence continues at coordinate 20,346,143 of NC_081793.1, forward strand.
GAGCAGAAGTAAACATTCTTCTTGTATCTGAAACAAAGCTAAATAAATGATAAAGAGAGCATGTGCACACCTGCAACAGCGTGCCAGAACAAGACCACTTTAGCTCACTGAATCATTCCAAAAAAAGGCTGAACTAAAAAGAAACAATAAAAAAAACAGGGGTTTTTTGACTGAGAAAAACAGTCCCGTGTCATCTTTCTCTTTTTAAAGCCATAATGGAGACAGAAAACTTGGCTTTGACTGCACTTACTGTGGAGAAACATCAAAAAAAACAAAGACGCAAATAAACAGAAAAAAGATGTCTGCAAAGAAACTACTGAGAGGAGCGAAGTCAAATAAATTGGAAGTTCGTCTCACACAAGGCGAGCTGAAGCACATCTGAAAACAATCTAAAGAGGGAGAGAGAGCAAGAGGACAATGCAAAAACGGCTCCAAAATCAAGATACTGAGTGACTTCCAAAAAAAAAAACAATCCCTGTAGCTCTCTCAGTGACGACTATGAAAGTAAACGTGATTTTGGTCAGCTTAAGTGCTCACTAGAAGGACGTTTTAGGGGCCAGCGTACACATATGCACCAAAAGAGGGAAGGTGTTAAACTTTAACTGTCACTGCACATTCAGCCATAACAATAAATGTTCTTTGGGAATGTCAGTTACACCCCTCCCCAAATCTTTGCATTTCTTTCTTTCTTTCTTTCTTTTTCTTTCTTTCTCCCTTAGTTCGACACAGCTCACAGCACACACACACACACACACACACAAAACTTCTGCATCTCACATCTTGTGGCCAAAACCGTCTGGCCATAAAGCAGTCAGCATTTGCATCTGAAGCATGGCGGTGTGGGGGGGTCTTCGTCCGACCTAAACAATGGATTAGCAAAGGAACGTGATGCAGGACTCTGCGTGATTTCAATGGTCCCAGACCGCCACTACTTTCACGTGCGAAGCCAAATTCCACATGATGGAGTTCCCAAACATGAATTTGCATAACCGCACATTTGATGGAGAATACGATTCATTTTCATTCCAATTAAATTATGCAATGAATATATCTGGGATCGTGGTGAGCAAAAAGCTTAATAAAATAACCAGAGCACTCAAAAAAAAAAAAAAAAAAGCTGCTCTTTCTACAGGCCACCCGAGGGATGGAGTATAAATCACTTCAACTTCCTTTCAAAAGTTCACCTAAAGCTTCCTGGAAGCACAACAGGCATGCTCAAATGAAAATAAAGAGAGTTAATTGGTAAAAACAACAGCAATTCTCAAAAAAAAAAAAAAAAAAAAGAAAAGATATTGGAAGGAATGGAGACCAATAGGCGGAAAATATCTACAAGTAGGCTATGCTTTTGGATAGTAAAGTAACAGATTATGTAAACAAAATAACACTTTAATAAGCTCATTCATTATTCTGTATTTTAAGTAATGCAAAAATACAAATTGTGACTGGATAGTCAATCATAAATGCCATTGAGTTTTGTTTTTGCATATAATATATTTATTTTGTCTATATGCAGCACCAACGAAAAAACATAATTAGATAAAATTATAATTTAATTGAATAATGAAATATAACAAAAAATACTAGCTTTTAACCAATAGGATTTGAACAAATCTAGAAAAGTTGGGTTGGAGAGCAGGGGAGTAAAATGAATTAGAGACACCAACCAGACATATCTAAGGCCCTATGAAATCCATTTTATTTTTTCATAAATTCTTTTTTTTTTTTTTTCAGTTTTTTTTCTGTTTTCCATGAATTTTCTGGATTCCATTTAAATGGTTTCATTACATTTTAATAATCAAAAGCATATCTATTTTTTTCATATTTAACAATGATTTATTATTATTTAAATTATTTATTTATATTTTCAGAAATATGGGGTTGTGTATATAAAAAAAATCTGCTAAATATATTCTGGTTAATCAATTTTCTAGTAAATTGTCCTTTAAAAAGAATATTTTAATAATAATTTTATTACTAGAAATAGTAGTACTATCACAACATTAAGTAATATATTTCTGTCACAGTATCTTCAAGTTAAACCAAACTTTTACTTTGACCGGTTGTTGAGAAGACCTTTAAGTTTCTGTTTGTATACAATATGACAATAGTTTTCTCAAATTAAATAGTCTAATGGCCATGAAGTAGGGCTGGACGATTAATCGAGAAGTAATCAAAACCGAAATTCAAAACCTCTAACCGACGTAATTTTCCCATGTCGGTTATTTTGGTTTTTTAATCCTGTTAACACTTCCCCCTTTAAAGCATACTAGCGTGTGTATAGCCACATGACTCTCCTCTCCAGTCAGTGGCATAAAAGCAAAACATGGGAGGTGAACGCCGGTTCAACACATACTGATGGCGCGTGAGCGGTGAGCCTTGCGTCTTCACTAAACTTTGTCAGTTGTATTTGTTTTATGGTTTGGACATTCAAGCGATTAGATGATTGGATGTGTATTATTATATCAGCTGCACTGTGGCACGAACACCCATATAAACCGTAGCTGTGAAGATCGCGCGCACAGAGGAACACAGAAACTAGTTGTCAGCGCTGTCCTGTGATTTATCACTAAAGTAGCTTAGAATCTCAAAACTTATTATAGCATGTTTGTGTGCAGCGCACATGAAGCACAAGCGCTTGCATAGAGAGTAGCGGTCGGCGGTCGCGCTGCGGGTTCCCGGTTTGTGTCCGTTCTCAGACTGTTCTGTGAATTTTAACTGTAGAAAAGGTTGTTCCGAGTCTAAACTATGATACAGAAAACTAGATCAGTATATCATCATAAACGCAGCCGTTGATTTTAGGCCATAATTGTCCAGCCCTACCATGAAGTGAATCTCAGAGTAATTCTAGAGATTATATTTATGTGTTCATGTACTCATATACTGAGGCGGCAGAGGCTGAAAACATTGCAAGCATCACACACTTCAGAATGTGTGTAGTAAACTAAACTGTACGCGCCATTAAGACAAACAGGACATTCAGGATTCATATTTAAATAGTATTTTTGCGACACTAGTCCATATCACATTCTGATGTAAGTGTACTGACCAACGTTTGATTTATACATCCAAAACTTGGCAAATTCTGTGACATTCCGCGTTATACAGTATTTTTTTTTTTTTATGACTGGATTCCATGATTCCGGCCGCGTTTTCCACATAGCAGAAATCATAAGGCCCTACATATAACAAAAAAATTAATGAGCAAGGTTATAAATGTTTAAAAAATTTCTTAAGAAATAAAGCGCATGCTATCTTTAAAACTGGAGTTTGCTCCATCATTATCTCTTCCCCCTCCTCTTACTCTATCTCTTTCTCAATTCTGAGCTACTTTCCCAAGCTACTCTAAAACAGGCCTGTGAAAGGAGGTCACATATCAACTTACCAAGCGTCCCTCTCTGACCATATGACCCCTTCGGCAGTCCACGAGGCCCCATGTCATTCCAACACACTCTCTCTCACTCGCTGTCCCCTCGCATTCAAGTCTTCCAAACCACCATCTAAAAGCTGCCCCCCTCCCCTCGTCTGCCCATATCCCGACACTAATTGGTAAATCTGTTGAACCATAGCACTCCCAACAATGAGACACCTGGAGTTCTGTCAAAACAAGTTTCCCTGTGAAATAGCCTCAAGTGCTAATACAGTACGAGTCCTGGCTAACACCGTCTTGAGAATATAATGCGTGTGGTGGGGGAGGTGTTACAGAAAGGTGTAGTGAGGGGAAGTAGTAAAGGCACTTCTATTAAAGTTTAGATTCTCAGAAGTTTGGGAAGGAGGCGCACGATGCTGCCTGGCTCCACTGGAAGCCCACAGGAAGTCTTTGTGGAAGTTTTGGCCCCAACGAAAATCCCCAACATTCTTGCAGTTCTTGTTCAGCTCCCTTCCCACCCGACATCCCTTCTGCTCTCTCTATATTTTAGACGGACCATAAGGAGTGATCTACGTAAACTCAAGAGTGCTAACATGGCATCATGCTGTGGTTTGTGTGAAATCATGTGTAACTAAGCTTGAAAACCTAACTGAGAACATGGAACCTGGATATTTGATCTGAAACAACACATACAAACACAAGCAGCGACACACATGGAGGCATTAGCTCAACACATTGGATTTTTCACTCAAACAAGATTTGACTTTCACGACACATATGAAACAGATATACACTACTTAAGGAACTCTTGGTGGAAACTTGTCAAGCAAGTTCTGACAGAAATGCTTCATGAAAACAAAACATTTCTGCCCCCAGCAATGAGTGTCAGATAATGACACATATGAAGATTAAATGTTTTGTGATTTTATATACTGCTCCTTAACTAGCTTACCCAGCAACAATTTCTTGTACTTGAGTCAACCAGCTACATTCTAGCAGCATCAAACCAGTGTGTACTGGCAAACCACCATGGAAGGGAAATAATTTTCTTATTTTCATATTTAAGGAAAATGTTTTTTAAAAAAGTATTCTAAATAACTTGAAACAACAACAAAGACTGTCATTTTATTCTTAAAAAAATAATACAATAAAATAAAATAAACAGAATTAAAAAATTATTCAAGAATTGCACATATTTTATCCTAAAACCTTAGTATAGGAGCAATAATTCTCCTGTGAGATTTGCTTTAGCTACTCCGAAGGTTAGCCCTAGGAATTGCTGCTGGACTCCAATTTAAATCTCACAAGACTTTTCACAGAATGAGGGTTACCATCTCAACATGAACTACATGAACCTGAGGGACAAGACAAAAATAAGACAAGCACATCCCACAATGCCACAGCTTTCTCTACAGACCTAAACACAAGGCCCCACTGATCCTTGCACCGCTGTGGAGTTCTGGCAGACCAAGGCTACCCATCGTGCCCCCCTTTTGAATTCCACACACTGTTTGTGTCCATCAAGGAGGGCCGAGGTGCAATTGAGACACTCAGCAGCAGTGGCCCCATGTTGTGTCACTCCGCGCCACATCAAAAACAAGACAGACACTCTCGTTCGCCGTTCTCGTTCTTTCCCTCTCTGCCTCATGTCGATGGAAAAGAGGACAATTAGAAGAAGGCTTTGTATCATCCAAACATCCTTAACCTTGACCCATGCAAACCAAGTCACGTACACATTTACAGACACATGGGTGCGCGTGTGCACACAAAAACACAAACCACTCCACCTCATAACTTCTCGCTGGCGTACGATCAACCCCAGATTCTACAAATGAAAAGCATCCTCTTCACACCAGCTGCTTCAGAGAAAAGGAAAAGAAATCAGAGAGAAATAATCGCCACCATTCCGGAAGATGCAGGAAAATAATTAACAAGGCTGAAACAGGGCCTGCGAGCAGACAAAGATGAAGCTCATGAGGCATTTCGGGCTGCCAGGAATCCAGAGATGCTGCATTTTACACCGCTGGAGTGGCGCTGATGCTTTCCCGTTATACGCAAACACTGTATACTGTAAAAGGGATCCTGCTACAGACAAAAAGCATGGTGTCAAAGGACAGCAACAGTTTACAATTACCACACAAGCAAAAGGCACAACGGCCAAGTCTGCTCATGAGGGTGTGTGTGTGTGTGTGAGCGTGTTTGTGTACAAACTCAAAGCAGATTCAATCCCATTTTATAGAAAAAGAGCAAGAACACAGCAACAAACAATATCAAATACAGCAGAACATTGCACTTTAATCAAAACCAAAATAGTTTTAGAAATCTCTCATTGTAATGATTTTCATATACTCTATTCTATACCCTGCTGGAAAACCCAGCTTAAGCTGGAAAACTGTAACATGGTTGCTGGTTATCTAGTTGGTCAAAGCCCTAACAAGCTGGTCATTAGCTAGTTACCCAGCCATGGTGTCCCGAAATCCATCCTGAACACCTTTAGCTGGTGTGTTATAAGCCAAAGAAGGTCTACCAACTCAGACTAGCTAATGACCAGTTCGGACCAGGAAGTAACCAGTTGAGACTGGATTTTCCAGCAGGTAATTCATTTAAACAATCAATAAGCCAGCTGCAAGAAACTTGGAATTCAGGATTCTCACCAAATGAAATTGGTGAAGACTCAGATCAGTCTGTCCGGGGAATTCCAAGCAGAAGGGCCCCTGCAAGGCAAAGACGGACGTCCCGTGTCACAAATTGAGAACATGGTACACTCATCACTCAACCAGGGCATGAAGGCAAAAAAGTCATGACTTTTAAAACCACAAAAATGTCTAGCTGTGTGTGGCACCCCTCTCCTTCCCTGCCTGTTTCCTCTCTGACTGCAGTGTCAGGCCGCTGCCAGGTACAAGCCCAAACATATCTCGCATACAACACACCACGCATGCAGAATACACAAGTGCATGTTTATTTACAGTGATTTGAGGTTGTGATATTGTTAGCATATTGGCAGGGTCTACATCATCTGACTGACAAGAAGACTACTGATGTGGCTTTAGGCACTGAGGCTGTGAACACCACGTTCCTGTTGCACCATGTCATCTGAGAAAAAGTTAAACTAGCAACGGCTTAAATTTTCACAGAGGAAAAAAAAACATTATTAACTCTTCAGTGTCACACTATCCATCCGAAATCAAGCTAATATGCTGATTTGGTGTTCATGCAACATTTCTAATTATTATAAATGTTGAAAACACAAAACAATATTTTTGTGGAAACTGTGATAATTCTTTTTACAGAACTGTTTGATGAATAGAACTTAAACAAATTAAATTGACGAAATATAAGTTTTTTTGTAATTTTACAGATGTTTTAAATGTTCAATTTTTATATATTTAAACTTTGCTGAATAAAAATACTAATTTCAAAAAAATATATATATAATAATAATAATAATCTAACTGACCCCAAAATTTTGAATGGTATTGCATCTCAAACGTTTCTCCCAAAATATCTTAAAACCACAGAAATAAATTATGTATGCACAGTATGCTAATATTATAGAATTTACTAACACTGTTAAATGTAATCTGTAAAACATTTCAAAATGAATATTCATTATACATACTGTATATCATAGTTTTGGGATCCATAATTCCAATTTGTAACATTTAAAACAACTGCTTTTTAGATTTATCCTACATTTAAATCTTAAATAAATAAAATTATTTTGGCCTCTTAGCTGTTATACCATTTAATATTTATCCAAAAGTTTTAAAAGTTTTAAGTTTTAACATTTTAATAACTATTTCATATAAAAATTAGACAATCTAAGCAAATCAGACACTGGCAAATATGATTAAAGTAAGTTAAGATCACTTCTGGCACTCTGAAAGAGACTAAACAGGACATCTCAGGATTCAAATCTGAGATTTAAAGTCACCATTTAATCTCACTGCTGTCTACGAGAAACTATTATTTGAGAGATATTAAAGAGATCTGAAACGTTGCCCTGCAAACTGTCATGTTAATTGGAAAACACACTGTCGTGAGGTGCAACTTCCTGCACTCACAAGGTTACATAACAATATAAAAGACAGAAGGGCTGATGACCTTGACACCAGGTCCCTCGTAAAAGCGTTTGTTGACATTCCTTGAGTTTGGTTAAGGAGGCCTTTGATGCACTAAACAAGAGCACAAGCGGAGATGTTCTCCAAGCTTTGGCAAAGGTCTCAGGACAAGTGACATCTCCTGGTTTCACACGGTCCTGTCAGGAGCGGCACAACTCCAGTTACAATTACATACAACAGGCCAGGGTTACATCACTATGCACCAAAAAAGACGGGAAGCAAAATGCGGAGGCCCTATGGAGAATGAGGGAGCGAGAAAAGTGAGAAATAGTTGAAAAGGAAGGAGAGAAGAAAAAGAAGTTGGTTCAGTGTCTTGTGGCTTTGACACGGGGGTCCTCATTACCAGCGAGGGGGCTGGGGTTTCCCAGCATGCCTCTGACCCTTCCAGCCATTGTCAAGCCAGTCCAGGTGCACCACCATTCAGTCCGAAAAAAAGGCAGCAAATTACCCAGCAAAAACTACAGGCCTCGTGCTAGCTTGAGACGCTACTCCTACTCAGCTGGAGTCTGGGAAAAGGTCCTGCATACTTTATCTGTGTCAATAATTTACTTTACTCTTTATTTTTAATGTTAATTTCAATACCTAACTTTAAGAACAGTTTAAACTTCAGCTACGACAGACTCGTGTTGTGACATCAAACAGCAATCATGCCCTCATCGTACAGCGGCTCAGGTGGGAGGTCCCGCTCTGTCAAAACACAACACATTCCATCACTTCCTAAATACTAATTACCATACAGGAACAGACAAAGACTCCTCCAGCTATTCTTTCAAGCTCCACCCCTTATACGCTTCCTCCTTTCTCTACGTTCTCACTGTTCCCGCGTTTTCCTGCTGTTGGTTCACTTGCACACATATGCACACTGTTGTGGGGCCTCGTGGGGAAATAGTTAACACTCCAGCCGTCCCCTGCTGCCTGTGAAAGCCCAGAAAACAATGGAGACATTGTCCAGTCTCAACAAGACTCTGAGCAAGAGGACAATGTGTGTGTGTAGTGCGCCTGCATGAGGTTGTGTGTGTGAGTGTATCCTTTTGCCTTAGCCTTATTTTAGAGAGTAACATTAAAATATGAACTTAAACTATATGGTAGATAGCCAGCAATCAATGAACTTTTATTTCACTGATTTTATCTGAATAAAATTAGTTTGATAAAATAATTTGCTACACATATACACAGTTTCCACTAACAATTTAGTATGTCACCCGACCTGAAAAATGACTGCACTGGCTTTGCCCTTGGTATGATTATTGCACAGTCAACTTTAAAAAACAATTCATTAATTTAATAATAGTAATTTGTAATATTATTAATATTTATTATTATTTTTAGATCCTTTTTTTTTTGCCAGTTAGTTTTCTGTCTGTGAAATAATCAGTACTTATTAATTTAAAAAACAACAAAAAATTGAAATTGACATTTCCTGTGTAAGCAGTTGTTGACCATAATAAAAAGCTGACCAGACTTTATTCTGTGCTTTACCAAACTTATATATGGCCTACAACAAGAAACGCTACACAGGAAAACACTGACGGACAGCTGTGCATGCAAGTTGAGCAAGAGAACGAGAACAGGAAACTGATCCTGGAACGAATGGCCAATGTGTCACAGATGTGGTAAATCTATCGTTCCGTTGTTTCCAACTCCTTCCCACTAGAATTGCAATCTCATGATCCCTGCTCATATCATCCTTGAGTTCAGACTCTGTCCAACGCCAAATACACACCACATGTGTTTCGCAGTCTACCTGTCTGAATTGACATTTCTGTATTACAGTCCATATAAAGAAAGGGCTTTACAAATCACTTTAAAAGTTAGTGGAGATGACTGTTGGATAAACAGCTTGTGGTACTTTGCAGTAATGTGTTCTTTATGACTTGTGAACAGGTAGTAAATGCTGACTGTGTAGGACTAACAGGCTTTGAAAACCTTGCTGGGGGCAATTGAGTACTTTAAGCATCCTGGCACTGCCTTCTACGGTCATGGACAGAAACGAGATGGTCACTTCCTGTGCTCTATTCAAAGAGCAGCCTGGTGTTGCACCTCTATGGCCACATGTGACCGCGACAAAAAAAGATCATGTGTGAATGGTTTCTATGACTATAGTCACACAGTTTTCGTTGAAGACTGACAACAGTACTTATTAACTAGTGGTTGGATTCCACCTCAGATTATAGGGGTGTAAGAAAATATCAATACACATGAGTATCGCGATGTTTTGTTTGGCGATACTGTATAGATTCTCAAAAATGGAATATCAAAAAAAAAAAAACACTTCATACGAGATTCATGGCAGTTATTTCGTTTTGAGTTTACATCCTGACACCCTGGTGGCAGTCTTCATCGCTGAACGAGAGTGACAGTAACAGGAAATAATAGCATTAGGGCACGCCACTAATGTTAGCATTAAGCTATTTGCTGCTATTAATGGAGGATGAAATAATTGTCCCTGTTCCTGGTTCGGTGCACAAAGCTGAAGTGTGCCGTTATTTGGGCTTTTGTGGTAAGGTCCACCACGGGACTGTGGCGAGGGCGCCGCCTCGGTCCCGCCGCATCCTGTGTGAAGAGGGGCTTGCAAAGGGCAGGTCGAGGTGGGCGGTAGGGTCGCAACATGGCACGGCTGCAGTTTTCTCTCATCTAAATGATGATGTGGGTCTTGTTCTGGTGGGAGGGTGCTCGCGTCACAGTTTTGGCGATTCCACGCAGAACATAAATGCAAAATGAAAACCTGTGAAATCCAAGTTGAAAGGTTCGACATCTGTATTTATTTTATTGTTTTACAATAGTTTTGTTTTCTTTAGGAATCCTGTAAGCATTTTTTTTATTGATATTAAGCAGATGTCATTTTTTGTTCAGATCAAAATGTTATGACATTGTACTTCACAATTGTAAACTGAAACTGTGAACCTTTAAAGCATGTTCCTATATATATAAATATATATATATATATATATATATATATATATGGTCTTTTTATAAGATACATTTTATAAGTATTATACATTTAACTAAAGGATCCTTCAAGCACTTTAATTCCTAACAACCCCACCCTCTACTCGTACTGCACAAAAATTGGTTCAATAACGTTGAATGTTACAGGGACTGATTATTGCTAAAGCAGATCCCACTGTGTTCTGGTTAAATAATTTTTATTTACTTATTGCTAAGGTTTGCATATGGTGGTGTGTTCTTACAACAAACAGAACTACCAAATTTTGCTATAAGTTTGATTGCATCACATAATGTAATTGCTGTTAATAGTGTTTATTGTCTGTTTGATTACGTCTTTAATTGATTTTTCTGTATATTTCTGCCATATGACAGTCATAACTGATAAGCGACTACTAAATATTGTAGAAACTTAATTTTCTGTAAAGTTGCTTTGCAACTATTTGTAATGTAAAAAGCACTATACAAAGAAACTTGAATTGAATTGTGTCCTTAATGACCCCTTTCCTAAAAATATATCCTATTCCTAAAATAAGAAATAATCCCAAAATATCGCCTTGCTGACAGTATCGCAATGTATCGCAACATATCGTATCACGACCCCTGTATCGTGCTATGTACCGTATCGCCAGATTCTTGGCAATACATAGCCCTCAGAATAATAATAAAAAATAATTAATTTATCTCAAAACTGTGATTTATTTTTTTAAACAACATTTAATTAAAAATAATAATTAATATAATACATTTAATATTTTTTAAAGATTTCCTGCTTTATTTTTTCCTCTGAGGCTGAAACAGGCATCCATGCACAGTTGACACTCTGTTTTTTTGTATATTTCTATATGAACAAATAATCCATGTCACGCCCTTTTTCTGTTCTTGTGATAGCCATAAAAATTTTAAGAGTCACTTCGCTTATAAAATGGAGTTTATAACCGATCTGCATATGAAAATAACCATATTTAGCACTCTAAAACAGGACTGACAACTGTATTTTGCTTCTGTGTAAATGCAACTTATGTCAAGTATCTGCTTTGTGTGTTACTTCATTCTCTTTTAGCTACACTTTTAGACTTGTTTGTTGTCTCTCTCTCTCTCTCTCTCTCTCTGTGTCTCTTTCTTCACTCTCACTTCATTTACCTCATTGCCACCCTATCATTTTACGGTATCACCTCCTCTCTTCCGCTGTCCACCTGTGCGTTTGTATCTCTCTCATTGGTGTTGGGTCACTTGAACTTCGGCTTATGTTCCTTATCTCATGCCCATCGGCGCACTCTTATCAGCCCACGGCAGACAGGCGTCTTCAGAGCCATGGGTCAAGGTGGGCAGGTGTTCTAGAGAAACTACTGTTTACGGTACAATTTATTGATAAGGCCTTCACGTATTGCAGCATATAGGCCCGAGTTTAAAAAAATAAATCAGCTCAGGGCATTCCACAGTTATCTATCTCTGACAATACCAACTGTCTCCAAACAGATTCACCAACAGAATGATGCAAACCAAGGAAACATAAAATCAAACACACGTCAGCAGAAGAGAGAAGGAGCACGAATGGGAGAGTGAGAGAAAGAGAGAAAGACGGAAGGATGAAGAAAAAATGCAAAATACCATGTTAGGTCTTGATCAAAAAGATACAAATCGTACCAAATAAACGACTGTAAATGCTATATAGCTAGACATACCATATACAGCAAAATATTAATACTTGCTCTCAGGCTGTAGGTCTTTAGGGCTGTTTTAAAAGGCAATAGAGAAAACTGCTCTTTGCTGATAAGCATTTACAGCCTCATGAGTCAGAGGGATAAAACTCAAGTGCAGTATTTACCTGAGCCTGTCCTTAACTACCTCCCACACATTTAATGATTCAGAGAGGGAGGACAATCATTTTTCTCTTTCACTTAAAAAAGCACATGGGATGGCTACCCTACATTTAAATGCAAAAATAGTTTACTACCGGTTCAGTAGAAAAATTATATGGCCCTTTAGTAGTGTTCCCAATTCATTCATCATGTAGTCTAGGAATTATTTAATACTTAATAATACTTTAATAATACTTAAAACTGAAGTGGCATATATACACTACCATTCGAAGCTTTGTCATCACAAGCCTCTTTCAAAACCATTAAAAAAATCTTACCAACCTCAAAAAATATTTAATAGTAGTCTATCTAAAACTGCTATCTAAAAAGTGGGAAAAAAAACATGGAAAAAACTCTTTAAATATCTAATACTTTTTAGTTTATGTCACAGCCAAACATGATTATCTACATTTTACTTTTGATCTAGAAGAGAAAAACTGCATAAATGTGTGAATTAGTTGTCAACTTTTAGGAGTATCTCACACACATGGTCTCAAAAAGACAATAGGCACATACTAAAAAACTATTTTAATTTCCTCTTTAAAGGTAACTGGGAATATTAAATCTCATTATACCACATTAACATGGTAAATAGCCAACCAAAACAACCCACACCTATTTAAAGTAAGAACAACTACGTAATAAAATTTAATCCAGTATGTTCAAAATGTGTTTATCTCTCTGATAGAATATTATCCTGGATTCGATGGATTATTCTCTTGTATTCCTAAACAAGACCTTGGAGGCACTCTGTTGCTTCCAGTAACTATGGAAACGCAATGAAGTCCCAAACTCCTGCACTACAATGGAAAGACCAAAATCAAATTTGGTCTATTGTCCAAGGAAAGGAATCAATAACGTGATGTTTTAAGATGGCAAAATTATTTCTGCCCAGCCGTGTGGCTAACCTTGAAGCCCTTATCATCTGTAGATTTTAAAAGAGTATAACATTTTGAGTTAAACACATGGATAACAGCACTCGCAAACCCAGCATATAAAATTGCTAAATAAACATAGCATCTCTACTCCAGACACTCACTCCCTGAACCTTGCTTAGCATGGGCATTAATTATCTGTCTCCACTGTAAAAAGACAGTCTTGCCACTTTGTGCTATTCAAAGGGAAAAAACTGTTGAGCTACACTGAAATCTCACCCTCATTTCCACGAAGAAGCCATATTACAGACAAGCGCATTACTAAACAAGCACCCATGTGATATATAATATTCCAACACAATCTGATCTACAGTTTTTTTTTGTAGGTCACTAGACCAACTGACAGCTGTGGATTAGGAGAGGAGTGTAAGGATCCAAAGAACCCAACAATACAGGATACCGGAAGTAGTTTGGTTTTCATGGACTGTGCTGTAGAACAAAGAGCTTTGTAAATGCAATGACTCGTGGGTGTTACTTACAACGATGTGTGCTGGAGAAGGTGACCTGGCATCTTTAAGTGCTTGTCTACTCTGAAGACTTCCTGCTTGAACATCTAGCAGGGGCCATTTCATCTGTAGATACTGGATGGCAGAAAGAAAAAAATGGAGAAAAACAAAAGAAAAACACGTTAACAATGCAGAAAACAAAGGGAAACAACATAAGAGCTAAAATATCTGGGTGGGGGGGGGGGGGGGGGGGTGACATAGAAAGTAAAAGTAAACAAAGAAGAAATCATGTCAAAACGATCCAAGATCAAATGATGCATGAGGTGGAACTTCTTGAAAATTGAAATTACTGGTGTTAAAATTAAATTACACCTTATGCTTGTCATTCACAAAAAAAAAAACACCACACACTCTAAAGCATTCAGGTGAATATGTTCATTCTTCATCCTGTATTAATCATGCACAAATGTTTTATTGGCCTCTGGAATTCCAGGTGGACTTTAGCATTTTTCCACACATAATAAGGGTGTGGCATTAAGTCACTGCAGCGACTGTCCCAGTGAATGATTGACCCGGACTTTATCAGGTGTACACATGCAAACAGCCCTTTCATGAACCCTTATATCGCTCTTAAAGCCAAAAGATGAAATAATCACCATGAACATCTCCAAGACTTTTTCAAACTCCTAATTTAAACTGTAAAATCAAATAATTTTTTGAGAGCTCAATATATATGCAAACAGATTTTAAACACATGCTTTGCAATAGGCATTTGACCAAAATATAATGCATTCATATGTAGGGATGGTGTATTTTTTTGGACCAGTACATAATTGGGTCAGTACCGGACTACCGATAAGCCTTAGGACAAATGATACTGTTGTCGATACTTGCGTTGTTTTATCTTCGAATACTTCAATGTTAATGAAGAATTAGAAGCTGCTGCTTGTCATTTTTCATCACTAAATGATGTAGCCGACGTTTGCTCGACGTGCGTGTGATATCCATGCACATGTGCGGTGTATGTTTCTGTGCAATCAGTGGTAATAGTGGTAACAATATCAGTTAAAAAAAAAAATTCTAATAATAACTTCTAATAATAGAAAATGTTCTACAACTTTTCAAATGATCTCTTCTTGCACTAAATAGTATCGATAAGCAGTATCGGTATAGGTATCGATAAAATTTAAACTATACCCATCCCTATAGTAAAAAAATCTGAGCTTCCTATCCAGCTCACTCAGTGAAAGGAAGTCTGCATATCATTCCATCTTTCTACTGCCTCTAATATCTCCGTGAACTCTGACATAAAGTCTTGCTGATGGACACAGTCTCTGAATTCTTATGTCTGTTTTCATCCATGGACTGCAGGATCTGCTCTGCAGACTAAACGTTTACATGTACCCTGAGTGCTTGAGAGACCTCTCATTTAGAGATCACATGCCGGGGCTCATTACAAACCTGCTGTTACTGTCCTAAAACCAATTTGCCTAATGTTCTTAGTCCATTAGCCCACAGCAAGTGAACTGGACCCCTGAACTTTTAACCTGTTTCCATAGTGGCTTAGAAACAACCAGCTGATTGTGAACATGTGACTTGGACTCAAAGTTCTATGGCTATCTGAGTCATGGGTGTCTCATCAGGAGAAGTGTGAGGGTCTGCACATTCCTAACACTTGAAGTGTGGCTGTTGTCTTACACAGGTTAGAGGTTAACTGGCCCCTGACTGCTGTTATTATGTGAAACCTGAACGGCAACATACACTGAGGTAAAAAAAAAAGTGACCATTGGAAACAGCTGCTCTGTTGGATGACAAAATAGATTCAAATAAGCATTCAAACTATCTATGTTACTACATTGGAGGGTTGAGTGGATTTGCATGTGGGCTTGGCCGATGATAAAAAAATATTTAAGAAAGCAAAGTTTAAGTTGAATGGGAAAGAAAAAAAGGAAAGAATCAAAGAAATGAAGAATTGAAGGAGGAAGAAAGGCCAGAAAGAAGGAGGAATGGTGGACAGAAGTGAAAAAAAGACAAAAAGAAAGGTAGGGTAGACAGCAGCTGGGGCTCAATTTCTTAACCCTGGTGCAATTTCGGATGCAGTCTTGGGCCCATGACATGAAAAATGAATTTAGAATACACTCTAAATAAAAATAAAATAGCTATACTTCATCAAATCCCCAAAGGAAACATCTGAGAAGTCAGTCAGCCTTGTAACTTGGTCTCTGATGCTGCCAGGACATCAACCACTGGGCTCTAAATCAACTGAAAAAACTTGGCCAAAGTGAGCCACAAATCAAAATAACATTCATTCCCATGTCTGATCAGATCTGGCCAATCAGGGTCAACTTTTCAGCTCTTACTCTCTGTCCTTCTCCATCCAAACAAACAGCTTCACGCCTTCCCTATTCACAGCCTATCAGTGAAGTTTAAACTTCCAGTCCTCTGAGATTTTACTCTTCTTATGAGGACATTCCAATCTCCACATTGCCAAAGACAGAAAAAGAGCCTGATTCTGCGGTTCGTCATTTAAGCAAGTATCCACAAAGTAAAACTGTAGTTTTAAGACTATTCATGTATCTTCAAGAATAGCACTGAATCGGAGCTAATTAGAGGTGGATTCACAGCAGGGTGCAGTCCTGTGGTCCAGCCTGGAGGGACTTTTGGACTACTACCTCAGCCTTGAATTGAACATACCCACCTCCAACTAGTCAAAAAACTGCTGGTATGCTGAATCCTACTGTTGACAGGTGGAGAGGAATGCCACATTTTTTTAACTTGTTGGGATCAGCTCAAGTTTAATGCAAAATTAACATGTAATATTCATAAATAAGTCTTAGTTTGAAATGTGTGTGCACGTAGGACTAGGTAATATCCTGGTAGGTAGAACCAGGTGTCCTTTGCTCCAGCACAGTGCAATTTAGTTTGGATGGGGTGAAAGGTGACACCTTGCCAGTGTGGGTGCTGAAAGCTTAGTGCATGTACTCTGACAGGCGTATCCACTTCAGACCTTTCCCTTGGTCTAATCCCTCTTGCAAGTTTTACAAGCATGCCAAGGAAAGCTGAGCCTAGACCAGTGCCAAAGTCCCAGCAGTGTTCCCTCACAGCTCAACCACCTACACCACCCCTGGCCCACCGACGGACGAGCCACTTGGGTTTGAGAAGGCCATGACCTCTGACCTCCCCCTACCTCTTCTCTGCCTTCTAAAAACTCTCCAGCTAGGAGGCCCCCTTCCACGTAACTCAAGTGCTATTCTGATGTGACAAATTGCTCTGGAGCTCCGGAGAACTCCGTAACCTCCCCCTCAGCCTTCAGAAGCATCCAGAGTGCTTACTCTGTCCTGGGGCCCCAACAGCAGGGGCTCCCCTTCGCCCCCCTTACTCTTTAGCAAACCCTCAAGTCGTGCCTTGCCTTCTCCTGCTTTGCCTCAGCGTAGCTACAATGGGAATGAATGACTCAATTGTCTCTGATGAAGTGAAAGACAAGGGAGCCCTCTAAATCCTCCCAAAGGGATGAACTCTCTCTCTGTCCCTCTATAGCCTGGAGTTTTCCGGGAGAAAGAGATAGGAGTCAGAAAGACAGACAGAGAAAAGAAGTTGCTTAATCAGGTTTTCTGGCAAAATCTTTTCACCTAAACTGAATTTTGCAACCTGGCCTTTGAAGAAACCCTTTATTTTTCCATGGAAAAACATTCCAAACCAGAAATCCACTTTACAATGTTAGGCCTACAGCTAAAGTCATCTGGATTATTGAAGCATTTGCAACTTTAAGTGAACAAGAACAAACACAACTGAATGTGTTAACCAAATTTAAGCTTTGTAAATTGCGTGTATGATTTGCTTTTGGATTAAGAGCAAAGGCTTTTCCACAATCAGACAAATCAGATGCCTACTTTGTCAGAGAGGCTCGAGATATATGTGTATTTATTTTCAGCCTTCCAGCATGGGATGAACCTGAAAACAAAAGGGTGGAAGGGGGTCCAGCAAGCACTCTTTGAGCCAGTTTCCCACTAGAGATGCTCAATCAGGCCCAGAAGATCCCAGACCATCTGTGCACAGGGGTCAAGACCGTATGCAGCTACTAAAACACTTGACACATGCATCCAAATATCAACCTAACCATCACCATGTCCATATGCTCTAATGGTGTGAAAGCATGACCTCTAGCTGATTGCAAGAATAAAACAAGACATTATTTAGGCTAAGACACCTCAAATTGACTAATCAGCCTGCTGGGTAGTGTGCATCCTCTAACATGTTGCACAGTGCGGTGACACAAATTTGAGTGCTGATCAAGTAATCTCCTGGTCCTACCCTCTTCTTGTTATTTCCTATCTCTGTAAACAAAAGTGGCAACACCAATTAGAATCTAAAAAGAGTATGTTTAAGAGGCTTTCACAAGTGCTTGTTACTAGGTTCACATTGAGAACCAAACATGTTTGCATAAGATTTGTGATATATACCAGTCCCACTGAACAAGCAACAATAAAAACCCCATTGTTTTGTTCACAGGTGCCAAGGAACAAGCAAGCATGGATACATACAGACAAACACATAATACACTCACTCTCTCAAGAGGAGATTCTTTTTAGGGGAAAGGACATAATAATGATCAAGACAGGCTCTTTGAAATTCACTGATCCAAAGAGAAGGGATCTGCCCATCTGTGAGACTCCCATCTCTAGAGAGGTAGAGAGAGCAAGAAAAAAAAAGAGAGAAATCGTGTTTGGGTGTGTGTGTGTGTGTGTGTGTGTGTGTGTGTGTGTGTGTGTGTGTATCTTTCTCTCTTTGTATGTTTGCTTGAAACATTCAAATAGCCTTCATTTTGGATGGATGGGAGTATGCTGTATGTGGGGTCTAGGGGTTGGAGGTGATGGAAAAGGAGGAGGAGTGGCTCAACACTAGATGAAACTGAAAGTTAGTCTACACGAAGGCTCTTCATACTTGCTTAGTTCTTCTAATACACATTTTATGAGTAAATAAAGGGAAAAAAAGAGAAAAGAACACCCCACCAGCTCAGATTGCCTGAGGCATTCTGCAACCAGGAAAATAAAGCTGGAATGTGGGCAGGCCTGGGGTTTGTGTGCCCCGGGGCGGGAGAGGGTCCGCGGGGTCTGCATTTACTCCAAAGCTGGAACCGCTGGGGGGTTCTCAGCACTCTGACAGCACAGAGCCAGAGACCCCAGCCTGATCTCCTCTATCCCCTCACCTCTAACCTTGGCCCATTTTTCTTTCACACTGCCTCTAAAACTGATCCTCCAAACAGTTGACAAGGCAGGCATCTTCAGAAACTTAGGCCTGAAACATACTCTATAAAAGTAATTGAACATGGACGCTTAGAGATAAACAAGCTTGATTTCATGTATTGTTCAGAAATAGTGCAAAACTACATGAATGCACATTGAATTCTCAGCCCTGCCTCAAGTGGTGCTATAATGGGAGCAGAACAAGAACACAAAAATGATTACGTTAGATCTTGTTTGTGGTTAGCTACCTGAATAAAAACTGTCAATATAATAATGACACAGGCATGTTAAACTATCTCTACTATTCCTCAGAGGGATCACTAACAAAAACAAAAAAAATTCTTATGGGTTATTATTATTAATACTTTTCTTTTTCTTTTTTTCTGTTTTGAAGACATAGTTTTACATTTTTGGTGCCACAGTAAAGCAAGAACCCAAGCATATCTTCCATTTAAAGAGACAGATCAAAAAAGTTTTTTAGCTAAAACATTCCCAGTTCCCAAATTATTATTATCTAATCCAGCACCTGAAGCACGGTAGCACAAGATGCATATGGATGTGCTGGTATTCTGTTTACATAGAAGGTGGTGGCTTGTGTATTAGTCAAACAGCATCTGATTCACCTGAAGAGATCAGACTGTGTTAGGTAGTGTTAATGTGCACATGGTACCAAGAAGTAAGTCCATAAAGAAGTTCTGCAAAGCCTCAAAGCCAGACTAGCTCTTTAAGAGCAGTCCTCCTTGCTTTAGGAGGCAGTAAAACAAATAAAAAGTGTCTCATGGAAACAATTGGACAGAGCGACGAGGTTCCTCTATTAAAGTCCATGTAGGCTCACATAGAAATGTACGTACACCCTAGGAATACTACTGTACATAGATTGCTAATCCATTAATAGGGCCTTTTGCACCGCTTTAGTTCCAGAACTAAATGAACAGTACTAAAGTTCTGGGGCAATTTTGTGTGAACTATTTCCCCGTACCATTTAAAGGGTTACATTTGCACCGATTGTGTGTACTAGGATATGACGTAAGCCGGTCAACAGCAATGTCATTTGTGCGCGACGTTCAACAACATTAACAAAGAAGAACAATGTTAACAACAGGAGGATGGAGGACGCTGTGATCGGAGCTGTGTTTTTGTTGCGTCTCGGGGGTTTCACAATAATTGACATGGAATGTTGACATATACATAAAGCGTAGAAAGAACGGAAAGGAGGATTTAGAATCTCCAACGACAACTGGCAGTGCTACATTTGCTAAAAGTGCCTGCACTTCAGCGTCCGCCCAACTATCGCTGTTCATCATACTTGCGAAATAAGTTGACAATGTATACAGTATGTCTACACTTTGTTTTAAATCATGGTGGGTGAGGGCGTTTTTGAACGCGTCTGGCCAATCAATGTCTACTTACGTCACGGGTAGTACCAGTTGTGCTGATTAGACCCTGATCTGGAGTAGGAGCTAATTTGGTTCTCAAAAAAGGCAGTCCGGTACTACAAACGCACCCAGTTCCTGCGGTGTAAAAACGCCCAAAAGTGGGTAGTTCCACAATTAGTTCTGGTGCTATGAAAAGATTACTGCAGTGCGAAAGGCCCTATTATTTCTATACAAGTAAACAGGAACAAGTTGTGACTTTTCTATGATGTTTTCCTTCTACCCAAGCGCCTTAGAAACAATCTGGAAAATGAAGTGGACATAAAATTTACCAGTTTAGCTCATGAATATTAATCTTGTGACATGACATGTCTGTTTTGTTGTGAGGAAGGCAACTAGAGAGGATTCTATTTGGTCTTAAAGTTGACATTTTATATGGTCTTCTACAATTCTTTCAACAAGACTTTTGCCATTTTTGGGGGGGGGGTTATTTCCCAAAAAAGCATGTCCCCCTGCTTCTACTCTTTTATTCCTCTTGTTCTCTTTCTCTCTTCTGGGTGATTGTGGGCCCCTTAAAAGTGATCTATAAATAGCCCTGCAGGCTCTAGTCTTCGTGGCTGGTGTCTCCTCCAGCAGAGCCCATAATGAGACATACAGGCAGCTAAGGCCTAGCAACACACCCAAGAGCTGCACACTTACACAGCCTGCAGTGTTTCAACACCAAGAGAGTTACCATTCCTACACTGTGGAATCTCATACAGTGACCTACTTACCACTAACCAGCTACCTGATCTTCAGCCTGGGCACAGGGCTTAGTGCTAGGTGTGCCTGCTCATAGGTCCTGCAGAGTTAACATTGGGTTGGCAAGGAGTTTGGACTTTGGAGCTCAAATTTAAACACACACACACACACAGCCACACACACAGCCACACACACAGCCGTGGAACAGCTTTACTGTACAGATAGGGGTCACCCCTGGCCACCACGAGGAGGTAATTACCACACTAGTACATACTCTCAAGTTCAAAATAAAGACTACTTTCACCTCCTGCAGCAACAACAACTTTCAAATGAGTTTCAACCTACACACACACACAGACACACACAAATAAACCTTGAAGCACTCCAAACTCCATATTCATAAGGTCTGGTCCCTGTGAGTATCTGAGTACCATTATCTGCCTCAAAATTCAAAAAGGTTGCAGGTCAGAAGCATCAACACAGGACACCCTTCTGATTTTACCCTACAACACAAACCCTGACCATACTCCGGGAACATCAAACACACTCAGTGAAGCACAGATACTACAGGCTAGTCTATTTAGACCAATCTCGCTGTAAACTACCTAAATTTAAATGGCAGAAGGGTTTATATTTTACCTTTTGTTGGTTAGTGATGTATCCACTGGGTAATTTTTGCACTATTTGCTAACAAATGGCAATCGGCTGTTGGTACAAAAAGTGTAACAATGCTAACGACCTGTCCATGAGAACATTACTACCTTCAGGGACAAGCCCGTTCTTTTGCTCTCAGATAAATAAGTAAATAAAGGACTGGTTAATAGAGCTCATTAAAATGGAGGAGGCACAGATGGCAATAAGACCCAGGGAAGGTCATGCAGTGGAAGCTATGGGCAAAGCACTGTGGGTGATGTTGAGACCCCTATCTTCACCTCCTCACCCCACAAAGAGCACCCTTCACCTTCAAATAAACTGTAGTAATTAATTTGTAGTAATGCCATCACCCCACCCCATCACACCCCTCACAAAACACACATAACCCCGCCTCCACCTCTGTTAATTACTGCTGACATCCATCCACAAATGTCGGCAACAGACACCATCACACACAGCAATTACTACTGAATCTTTAATGCACTCTCTCCGGCTCTGTGTCTCTCTTGGGCAAACCACAGACCTGTCTTCTCGAACCACAGACAGAAGGGTGACAGGGCATTGGGACAAGGATAAGCAAAAATAAACGTACTGACAGTGTTCAATGCAACCCCCTTCTCGCTAATGATCAATTCAATTCTGCACAGATGAGATCCAGGTTCCCTTTTTGTCTATCTGTGTATGCATGTGAAATGATTAGTTAGGTGGTTAGTTAGCTGGACACAGCTATGACTAATGCAGGATGAGTGTGAAAACTAATCACTATACTTAACTAAAACAGTAACACACCCCAGACATGTAAAGTCTGAACATACTAAGAGGTCTATTCATAAGATGCATAAGATGCACCTGTGCTATACGGTCAATCTCTTGTAGCTTTCCCATATGAAAGAACACATCTTTATATGCATTAATTCAAATCGACTAAATAAACAGCAGGCCTTATCTGGCCCATGCTGGTTTATGCCAATTTAAGGTGGATCAGCATTGTCAAACATTTAAAGGAAAAAAAAGCATCTGTGCTTAAGCAGGCTGATCAAGAAAGTCTTGGGTGGTTTAAGTAGCCAATAAAACAGACCATTTCCTGACATCTTAAGCCTGGGTCAAATTAGACACTGAGCATGCAATTTTTATTTTTTTAACACTACAATGGTTAATAGGATATGATGTCACACTGTAAGGCTTTTGTTTTTAATGCATGTTTTAAATATAACATAAGAAGTATACAATATTTAAAAATGAATATACATTTAAAATATATAATTAAAAATATATAAACATAAAAAAATACCAATTCAAAATATAAAATCACAGAATCTACTCTACTTTTCTACATTCTGATGTGCAAAACAAAACACAAAAAATCTTCACTTGAGTTTTGTGTTTTTGTTGTCCTGTGTTTACATGTACATGAATGTGGTGAAATTCTTGTCTGACAGCAGCTTTAAGACCTTAATAAACAGCGATGATTCAATTACAATATCAATCTGATAATCATTTGTTTCATAGTAATAGTGTGCTGAAAACCAACCTACAATGCTTTGTTTCACCCTATAACAGACTGACAGTTGCTGATGACGTGTGCACCTGAACTTGCATGAAGCTGGCTTCTCAGCATCGTATCCGCTCTCCAATCTAATCGTTTACTTGATGCAAAGCTGCAATAACGATGCTCCGGCTCCATTTCCAAAGCCACCTTCATGCAAGGCTGCAAGACACGGACATGCAGATTTATATGGTTTTGGGGGTGGGTGTTGTTTTTTTACAGATGTGTTCTATAAAGGTTAACATGCACTGGAAAAAAAGCCATGGCTACAAACTGTGTGTTTTTGTCAGCTGGGGGAAGAAGTATAGATAAAAAAAAAAGCCCTCAGCCAAGCCATCAAGTTGAACATTGAACTTCACAGTAGTAGCTGCCTTTCTATGCCTCTCCTTTTGATGTTACCTCCAAAGCAAGGGATCAAAGGCTTGGAGTGTGGCGTGGGGAAGTCCCAGGCTCTTAGCCTGGCAGCCTGTGATATATGCAAAAGTCTATGCCAAAAAGAGAGAGAGAGAGAGAGGGTGGGAATGCAAGCTAGAGAGAGAGAGAGAGAGAGAGAGGGTGGGAATGCAAGCTAGAGACAGCAGGCTTGTATGGAATGTAGCTAAATAGTGTGCTTTACTTTAACGAACTCTTGAGGTGATGCAACCCTTCTTCTCTGGGTCTTTAACAGTGAAGTGTTGAAAACAATGAGGGTATGCCGAGAGAAAGGCTAAAGCTTGTGGGTGCAAAATGTGGATGATCATACCTCACAGACAGATCCACTACTACACCCTTTCCCTCACATTCATTGTGTCAAACTCACATAAATATACAATCCGATGTCTGACTTACAGCAAACACTGGCCATATAAAATGCTGTCCTTTAAAAAAAGGACAAAAAGACGGGCACAAGACCCACACATATGGGTACAATAGGCTCAGCTGAGGTGTGTTTAAACCAACTTACCCCCGCTTGAAGGTTTTTCACACACACATGTGCAGAAATATAGGTCTAAACGTGCATGCACACACACCCTTTCCCCAGGGCTATAGGATTAAGAGGTCTGTCTGGCTGACAGCGAGCCCTTCCTTCCCACGTACCCTAATTCACTGCCTCCCTCCTGCCTGCTCGGCCCCTCGGCACTGTTCTCCCAGCCAGGGAGGAGGACACACCTGAACTTGACATCGATCTGCCTGAGCTTTTCTCAGCAACACTCACACATGCAGAATCACACACGCCACAATACAAATTAATTGTGTCTACAGTAAATGATTGGGGGACGATACTGAAAACAGAAGAAATGCTGCAGGAATAGTTTTATTTTAAAAGGGTTTTTTAAAAATTGCAAAACATGAGCATTTGACTGAATCTATATTTGAAATAAATTGTTTTAATTTAAACTTAAATTGAGTTAATAAATATTAATGATATTAATGACACTACAAAATAAAATTGTAAAATGATGCGGAGGCTGCTGTAAACACTGGAGTGGTTGTGCGAACAAATACATTAACACATTTTACTTTTGTAATTTAATTTATTTGAAAACATCTATAGCAGGGATGCACCAATAGGATTTTTTGGGGCCGATACCGATACTGATTTTAACAAACACTTATTGGCCGATACTGATACCGATATTTGTCACTTTCTCTCTTATTTGAAATTTCGACATCAAAATAGATAGTATTTTGATCATGTTTTAAATCAGCAAAGTTCAAAAAGCATCTGCATTAAATTATACTAGCAGTTTTATTGCTGCATCATCAAATAATTTCTAATGAACAAAATAACACTTCACTATATAAATTAAATACATATTAATATTTTTTATTGTAACATACTTTATGCTTTATCTTCTTATTAGTTTGTATACATTTTAATATTTTTTTCAGTTTAAATATGTATGAGATCTCCTTAACTAAGACGGGACTCTTATTTCGAAGGGTTTTCTAGTCTATGGAGCTGTATGGGTAATGAAAGCATGCAGTTCTTCAGATTTAAAGTTTGTCAGTTTATTAACCATCCCCCGAAAAGGCATGAGATCTGTATATATTTGTTCACTTTTAGTTGTAATAAGTGTTTTGTATTCACTGTATGTTGATGATAATGCAACTGAGAGAGTGTTCAATGTGCACTTCTCGTACTGTGTTTTGTTTAGCTCTTATGGTGATTTTTTTGGAGTGAAAAAGGACGCAATAAACTTAATAAAACATCAGTAAAGTTTTGGTCATCATTCAGATGAGGTCCGCTACACTTATGAAAGGTACAAAAGTTATTTAGTCGAGAATAGTGTGTGATCTTTTGTCTTTTGTTATTTGATTAGCATTAAAGTGCAGACAGCAGCGCTAGGATTATTCAAAAGACATTATCCAACTCAGTGCCTTCACGAAGTTAATTAATAAACCATCGATTTGTTATATCAGCCTTTTTCCTTATATAGCCGATATACCGATGGTTATAAATTCTGGTACAATCGGCTGATAAATATCGGCTGCCGATACATCGGTGAATCCCTATTCTATAGTGTGATCAAACAATACACGTAAAATGATGCACATAAATATGTGTATCATGCATGAACTTCTGTGAACATTTGAGTGATTACTCAAATAAATCCATTATTTTTTTAAAGGTTCATTGAAATCAACAAAATGAATTAACTCGTTAACTAAAATGATCCTTTTCAAACCTAAAATCACTGTAGGACACCCTACAGTTTTAAGGACTTTTATATGCGGCTTTTGAAGGTCCTTGAGATCATTAAGTGTATAATTTGGTACAGGATCGCTTAATGAGCAAAGAAAAGGACACATTTTCTCTGGACCTTGAATTTTCAATCAATCCTTCGGTTGTACCCAACAACATAATTTCTACTGCTCTCTAATCCTGACCATTTTACGCTTTCCCCTTCACCTGTGTGAAAACAGCATACATGATCCTTTTCTCAAAAGGACACACAGATATTGTCTGACCACTATTACAGGTCGTAATGGGTCAGAGTGTGTCTGTGTGTGTGGCTCCCCGTCAGGCAGGCCATGCCAGTGTCTCCGCTCCAGCACCAGATTCTTTAAGAGTCATGGCCTTGAGAGGGAGGGAAAAACGAGCGTGGATAATAGGCCTGTTGTTAAAAGAATGGAGGAGAGAAGAAACAAGTGAAAGAAAGTGGGAATGAGAGGGGAGGAATATTAAAGTCAAGCAGATCCCGTTTCACTTTCCAGGTCATCCGAGGGCTGCTGCTGCTGCACTTGCTGTCATTAAATTTGTGCCAGCCGGACGCCTTTGGCCACTGCACCACCTCTCACTAGTTTATCAGACTATGAACATCAAAACTCTTAAATGCAACGGTAGTGTTCAAAATGTTACTGAAAGGGATAGTTCACCCAAAAATGAAAATTCTGTCATCATTTACTCACCTTCATGTTGTTCCAAACGTGTATGCATTGCTTTCTTACGTTGAACAAAAAAGAGTATATTTTGAAGATTGCTGTTAATCAAACAGTTGGTGGTTCCCATTGACTTCCAAAGAAGGAAAACACTGAGGGTGAGTAAATGATGACCGAATTTTCATTTTTGAGTGAACTATCCCTTTAAGACCTGTGTGTTCTGTTTCACGACTTTAATATTTACCTTTACATTATTTTCTTTATGAAAAAAACAAACAAACTTGTAAAATATTGCTGGGACTTCTGTAAACTGTGAACTGATACACTTAACCCTTAAATTGCATGGATGTTTTGCCAGTCATTATTACATATTTTGGGTCTTTAGCAACCCGGACCTATATATCCAAGACGGATGGATCTCGAACTGCTGCAATGGCATTACTTTCTCCTGATATTTTAATAACAATTACTACAGATTAAAATAAAGCATGCTTGGTTACCTTTTGAAGCTTAGAAGGGTTCGATTTGAGCAGATTATTTTTTCCATCACTGTCCCTGACTGTCATCGTCAAAGTACACTTCCCCAGTACATTCAGTATCTGGCTCATATTCGCGATCTCAACCATATTCTCAAAATTATAATTTACAGGAACTTCAAAATCAATATTTTTTATCACTGGCAGCTTATTCTCCACATCCACCATCAAATGACAGTGAGACTTATTGTTTACAGTAATTGCTCTACAGAAAAGCCATTCAAGCAAGTTAATTTTTTGCTGATAATTTTCTTTTGTTTTATGGCTGCGGTAATTATGAGTGAAACATCACATCATCGTTGTCTATTAAACAGTGCCACCTGAGGAACATAGGTGTATTGCATTTATTGAGCCATCAGATATTTAATTATTGTTGCACAGGAAAAATATACTTACACTATTACATATCTCAGGTCGCTAGTGACCCAATACACTTTTTACACATTTTTTTTTATTTGTTCTTGTTATATTGTTTATAATGAATAGCTTGAGGAATACTAAGTTGATGTATAACTTAAAAAAATTAAGGAGGGAGAGGGTAGTTAATGGCGTCCCGGGTCGCGAAAGACCCAATGTATGCATTTAAGGATTAAATGCTGCTCCTCTTTAGAGAAAAAGGCCCCATTTAGTTGTGCACCTTGTTCACTTTTGACCAGTCTGATTGCAAGGTACAGCTGAAAATGACAGTAAAAAAATTAAAATGAGGGCCCATGTTTTAAAATGATTATACTTGCATTCATCCCTAGGTTTTGTGGGCATTGGGATGTGTAGACACGTACAGCTAGATTTGCGCTGCGATAAAAATACGCAGCAAGCCACCATCGGGCCTGTGCCGGCAAAGCAAGGCTTCAATTTGAGCTGCGGTGATGGATGGCTAATGAGAGCAAAAAAATCCATCCGTATAACAACAAAATACCACTGACACTCCTGATCGCCGCGTTCCCAACATGAGATGGAAAAAAGGCGAAGAGAAAAGAGAGCTGGAGGAAGACAGGCAGGGAATGAGAACGAGGGAGAGAGAGAGAGAGGGAGAGAAAACTCACAATGATGACACGTAAGTGCAAAGAGCGATTAAGGATTTACTTTCAAAAGGGCCTCCATTGATCTTTTTTGATAGACCTGCAATAAATCAAACCAGATTGACTCGCATGAGAACGAGGCCTAATCCTTTAGTCAGATCCAGGAGAACTCAAACCAAACCAGCTGTTAATTTAGGCTTTACAAGATAAAGCAGGCGAAAGCCAACCTGATGTACCCTAGGGCAAGGGCTTACATCATCTCTGTAAAGCAATCAACTTATTGCCAGTTTGGAGAGGTAATCAGAGTGCACACTGGGAGGAGAGAGAAAGACAGAATGGCAGGGGAGGAGAAAGTAAGAAAAGGTCTAAAAGGCAGGAATAAAGAGGCTGTATGAGAAAAGCAGACAGAGAGTAAAGTGGGGGGAAAGACAAAGAGGTCCAGAAAACAGGCCACGGGTTATTGCATGCTAAAATATGTAGCTATGCTAGAGATATGGCGAAATATGAGAGGGAGGCAGCAGAGGCTTTATTTATTGCCTGGGCACCCTGTAATTTCCCTGTACGTTTGGCCCTATGCCCATGTCCAGTGCCACCTCGGTCATGCCCGGTCAACCACAAAGAGTCAGCGCCATAGCCTGCCATGCTAATTAAACCAGTTATTTTTGTTTGTTTGAGCTTTTTATTTCTTCACCAATCTTTATTTTTCTGCTGGACGGAATGATTGAGACGCGTCATCCTGTCTTTTCTGGTTACTTTTCTAATGTCCTTTTCAGACCCACATCCTGTTTGTCTATGAATATAGGATTGGAGAGACATAGATATATTTTACATTTTTTATTATATACTGTTCTTTTATACTTATAAAAATCACAATAGAATATGTAAACAATTTATTATTTATATAATCACTATTATAGTTCTACTATTATTACTAGCATTGAATACAATTAAAATAATAGTAATTAGAGCTGAAACAACTAATCGATTTAATCGATTAAAATTGATTATTAAAATAGTTGTCAACTAATTTAGTCATCGATTAGTTGCTAAAAAAAATGTATTTGCCGTAAGCGCCTCATTTTGTGCATATTTTAAATCTGCGATGACCAAAGTGTGGCAGTAATGAGCCACCGCAGGTTTTATTCAGCCAGTACAGCAGGAGAAGTAGCGAATAGCCAATAGCTGGCCTCGTTTTATGTCACGTGCTTCCCGAACTGCGTCTGCAGCAGCGAGATGGTAGAGACAGACGGCAGTGGAGTAAGTTTGAGAAAGAAAAAGAAAAAAGTGGAAGATAAAGCTAATCGAACGAAGTCATCCAAAGTGTGGGAGAACTTTACTTTGAGCCTTCAAAAAAGACGAGTAACCTGTAAACTCTGCACTACTGAACTAACTGTTTAAGACTTTTATTTGTGCAGATTCTCCAGTACAATGTTGTTTGCAAATGTTTAGTCGTTAAAGTTGATAACATTGCTTTTTTACAGTTAACATTTAAAGATTTACAAACATGTTCTGTGATCAGTTTGTCGTTTACCAGTTCATAATTCAGTCTTGCAGCCTAATTATGATTGAATGAGTGGGGTAAATGCAGCAGGTTTTTTGTGTGTCAATTTATTTTTTCTGGACAACCTTCTGGTGGATTTTACTTTAAAATGTGAGCTCCATTCAGGTTTCATGCCACTGGCACTTTATTCGAAGGATTATTTACAATTTCACAGCATAAGCTATAAAGCTGTTTCCCAGGTATAAGTAAAAAAAAATAATAAAATGCAATGTACTGCAAATTTATTCTGTTTTATTATTATTCTTCGTGAAAATATTTTCTGAAAGATTCCTTAATAAGCTTTGTTCGGGATGTTATACTACTTTAGGAGCCCTAAGGACTGCCATGGTGAATACATTATTTGAAATCTTATGAAATTTGCTAGAGTATGGGTCAGTGTTTCGATTGCAGAAGTGTTTGACAAAGAATTACCAACACATAATAAAACAAAACTCCAGGTATATTTTTGATGAGGATATGACAATGCAAAATGGTTAATCTCTAAAAGTCTATGTTGAATGATAAAGACCCTTTGTTAATAATTTAATTGGAAAAAATGGGCAAAACTAAAATATAAGTACATAAAGATTAATCGATTAATCGTAAAAATAATCGACAGATTAATCGTAAAAATAATCGACAGATTAATCGATTATCAAAATAATCGTTAGTTGCAGCCCTAATAGTAATAACAGACTACAATAACAGTCTCTCTCTCTCTCTCACACATATATATACAACCCGAATTCCGGAAAAGTTGGGACGTTTTTTTAATTTTAATAAAATGAAAACTAAAGGAATTTCAAATCACATGAGCCAATATTTTAATCACAATAGAACATAGATAACGTAGCAAATGTTTAAACTGACAAATTTTACACTTTTATCCACTTAATTAGCTCATTTAAAATGTAATGCCTGCTACAGGTCTCAAAAAAGTTGGCACGGGGGCAACAAATGGCTAAAAAAGCAAGCAGTTTTGAAAAGATTCAGCTGGGAGAACATCTAGTGATTAATTAAGTTAATTGATATCAAGTCTGTAACATGATTAGCTATAAAAGCTTTGTCTTAGAGAAGCAGAGTCTCTCAGAAGTAAAGATGGGCAGAGGCTCTCCAATCTGTGAAAGACTGCGTAAAAAAATTGTGGAAAACTTTAAAAACAATGTTCCTCAACATCAAATTGCAAAGGCTTTGCAAATCTCATCATCTACAGTGCATAACATCATCAAAAGATTCAGAGAAACTGGAGAAATCTCTGTGCGTAAGGGACAAGGCCGGAGACCTTTATTGACACTGCATCACTCATCGGCATGATTGTGTCAATGACATTACTAAATGGGCCCAGGAATACTTTCAGAAACCACTGTCGGTAAACACAATCCGCCGTGCCATCAGCAGATGCCAACTAAAGCTCTATCATGCAAAAAGGAAGCCATATGTGAACATGGTCCAGAAGCGCCGTCGTGTCCTGTGGGCCAAGGCTCATTTAAAATGGACTATTTCAAAGTGGAATAGTGTTTTATGGTCAGACGAGTCCAAATTTGACATTCTTGTTGGAAATCACAGACGCCGTGTCCTCCGGGCTAAAGAGGAGGGAGACCTTCCAGCATGTTATCAGCGTTCAGTTCAAAAGCCAGCATCTCTGATGGTATGGGGGTGCATAAGTGCATACGGTATGGGCAGCTTGCATGTTTTGGAAGGCTCTGTGAATGCTGAAAGGTATATAAAGGATTTAGAGCAACATATGCTTCCCTCCAAACAATGTCTATTTCAGGGAAGGCCTTGTTTATTTCAGCAGGACAATGCAAAACCACATACTGCAGCTATAACAACAGCATAGCTTCGTCGTAGAAGAGTCCGGGTGCTAACCTGGCCTGCCTGCAGTCCAGATCTTTCACCTATAGAGAACATTTGGCGCATCATTAAACGAAAAATACGTCAAAGACGACCACGAACTCTTCAGCAGCTGGAAATCTATATAAGGCAAGAATGGGACCAAATTCCAACAGCAAAACTCCAGCAACTCATAGCCTCAATGCCCAGACGTCTTCAAACTGTTTTGAAAAGAAAAGGAGATGCTACACCATGGTAAACATGCCCCGTCCCAACTATTTTGAGACCTGTAGCAGAAATCAAAATTGAAATGAGCTCATTTTGTGCATAAAATTGTAAACTTTCTCAGTTTAAACATTTGCTATGTTATCTATGTTCTATTGTGAATAAAATATTGGCTCATGTGATTTGAAAGTCTTTTAGTTTTCATTTTATTAAAATTTAAAAAACGTCCCAACTTTTCCGGAATTCGGGTTGTATATATATATATATATATATATATATAAATCTTAATTATTATTCATATTTTTATTATTATATTTTAATAAACACAAAAAAATACATATGGTATATGTGTATGTGTATAAAGCTATAAAGGAGAAAAAGAGAAACAAGGATGTTGTTGATTTGTTGTTGGCAGTGACAGGGATGCATCATTCAAACACACCCAGACATGCATCCACTCATTAGGTACCATGTTCTTGCCTTTAATGTTCTGTTTACTACACACAACAAGATCAAATCTGAAATCCAATTCCAGGCCCGACCAGGGCCTTTCACTTTAGTTCTGAGGGAGCCTTGAAAAAAGCCAGGCTCGTAGTCTCTGGAAAGTGTCCAAAAGAAACTGAGGCTCAAGAGTCCAAACAAAACCCCAGGTGAAATCAGAGTAAAAGCAGGAGCCCGCATCCCTACCTCTCTCCGACACACTGCCTGCACACAGGGATCACTCAGACTTTGGGTGTCTGCTCTACTCAACTAAATTGAAGTTAAACGAGCCAGGGGTTTGACACACATGTGCACATCCATGTAAAGAGCTTGGCACTTCTGCAGCGCTCTGTTGCGCCTACTATCTTTAGTGCTGAACTGAGGTCGCCCCTCCTCCTCCCTTCAGCAGGTGTACTACTCAGCCTCGTGCCTTCCACCATCCTCCCCACGGGGTCACACTTTTAATTACATAGAAACAGTAATCCCATCAGACAAATGGCAAACAGGCAGACACCCAATGACTTTATGCCCAGTTGAATCATTACTGAAATTATTTGCTAATTTCTTTGCTCGCACAAGAAGCTAGTGAAAGCAGATGTGCCCTCCTGTCGAGGATCTGTGACAGAGATCAAGAAGGCGTAAAGATGGGAAGTGGAAATATGGGGCTGTTTTAAATGAGTAATATTAAAATCAGTGCAAGCAAATGCAGAACCCAATTATCAGTTGGGAAAAACATACAAAAAAATAAGATTCCTCTACCGGACAAGACATTTCCAACCAACTTGGTTTGGTAAACCACATAACAAGCGCAACTGAGAAGTGACTAGAGTTTCTTTTCTTAAAAGAGGGAGCGTGTTTGGTTTATGGGCTTTGCTCAGCACCGCCATTTGTCTTTGGGGAACATCCCAAGAATCCACTCTTTCCTGAAAACCAAACATCAAGCTTCAGTCCACAACCTTGCTGCCAGACCCCATTCATTCTTCCTCTTGCTCGCTCACTCGCTCTTTCTTTCTGTCTGTCTGTCTCTTTTCCTCTGCCCATGACTTCTGTCAACAATTAGCGGTTGCGTCTTCCAGAGTCCCAGACCACAGCACCCGAGCATTAAACTATGCAGTCTCCCAATCAGTCCATCAACATAAATTACAGATTGCGACATCATTTGGCAAAGAGACATAGCTCTGTGCCAATAAACAAACAATTCCCATAAAATAGTTTTTGACAGAATTAATATAAAACTCCAAACTCAGTCAAAATCATGACTATACAAGCCATACGCTGTAAGAAAGTCAATAAAAATATTTGGAGCCTGTATTCTTGGCTTGCAGAAAGGCCTGATTGCTCACCTGTTGTGTTGTTTGGTGTTAATGTATGTTTGGTTGGTGCATGTTCTGGCTGGACCCCAGGGTGTCGTATTCCATACTGGGTGGCTAGACTTCATGCCACAGATGGGAGCAGTTCCTCGGCCCAACACTGGAGCAGTAAATCTACATTTAATTATTGGGGTGCAAGCCACACCATAACATAAAACTAACATTTTCCATTTCATAAAACACAACGAGGCAAAGGCAGAATTATGTCTTTGCGTTCCCAGACTTAGGTTTTTTCTACCATAAGACAGAGGGCACAGGGTCATGTCTTAAGACAACAATTCGGTCACAAAATCCAATTAGTTTAATCCCAAATCAAATTAGTTCATATAGAATAGCTGTTTAAAATACTTGTCCTCTGCTTGGAAATGATAAGACTGGCAGCTTCCCTACAAACCGGAGCAGTTGCATCTAGAGGCATGTCCATTGCTGTATAGTGATCCAAGCAGCACCCACAAAACGCCCAAGCAGTTTCTTTTAATCCTTTTCTGACTATTGGTCAATATGACACTGCATGGAGTTGTTCATGTGTGAAGAAGTGGTAGATACCGAGCTGGAAGAGGACCTCAAGAGTGCTGCAAAGGGTACTTTGAGATTCCAACCAGTATGCCTAAAAAGAAAAGGATCCTGGGGAATGCACAGTGGGATTAATCATAATTTCTTGTCGACAGTTGGAGGGAAGCCGGAAATTACTAACATAGATGCTACTGAAATGAGAGGTTTTATGAAATAGCCACAGAGCTTCAGGGAACAGCAGTCACATCCTCCAATCCATCTCTGGTTATCCGTTCTGTAATAAGACAGAAGCAACCAAATGACTGTCAACATAAAATTTGCACACACTTAAGCAGCATCAGTAAGATCTGACCACAAAAAGCAACATGAGTGGTTCTCCTCAAGTGTGCGGTCGCACTCCTGGAATCCGTTCCCAGAGGCGATTGAGTTGAGTATACGAGTGTGTAAGGCCGCACAGCAGCTGTGAGAAAGGCACAGGGCCAGCTGCTTCCCTGGCGGCTCTGATTTCCTGACCTCACAGCCTGAGAAGCACACAGTCAGGTGACCAGATCTAAAACCTACTTCATGTCCTCAACCACCCAAGCACAGACTCTTGGGCAAAAGGGCACCCACACACCTTTCTGCTTTAAAAATCTTCCCTTTGCTCACTGTGTTGATAAAAGCCTTTGGTTCAATCTGCGGCCGAGCTCTGTAAACCGATGCCTTTTTCCTCATAGAGCTCCCCTGGCTGTGACCACCATGTTTGCATACCAGAAAATCTTGCGTAACCGTCTAGTGGTTTCTCACCAACGAGACTTTACATAAATCGAGTAGAGGATATTCATCCACTCTAAATCAATAGTGTTTTTAAACATTTTTAAACCTAAGATCCCTGACTTCAGGTTTATGAACGACAAGATCTACCTATTGAAGAATTGATAGAAAGACATCCCAGCTTATACTTTCAATTTGAGGCCTTTTATTTAGTATTTTAATTAGTGATGCACCAATCATAGCCTATTCAGAATCAGAATTAAAAAAACAATTACCTAGCAAATTGGTTGATTCTGATACTGATTTTTATAGGAAATTTATTTATTGGCTATTTGCTTTATTTAAGAAAATGTATAAATATAAAAAGTGGCCTTAAACCAAAATATCTGTAACCATTTGAAATTAGAGGCAACCACTGGATTTTAATCACAATCCAAACAAAGATGCTACTGCTGTTGCACGAGCAGATGTTTTGGATTGCATAATTTCAGGGTTTAAAACAAAAACAGAATGTTCTGACTAGATTTTATTTATTAATTTTTTTTGCAACATAAAACTATAGACCGTATAAAATAAAACACATCTGCATGAAACAAAAACAGCAGGTCTGAATGAGGCGCAAATTCGCTCTCTGACAGCAGGTGGCACTTATGAACCAGCCACGATATATTGTTCCCTTGGTTACTGCTGTAAACAAAGTAGAGCTGTGCTTTATTCGGAGGTAAGCGGAAAAGATCGTTTTTTTTCTGGATTCCTTCAAAAAGCATTAATTGATTAAAATTATAAAACTTAATTTAACATCAATTTATTAAAAGTTTACCAAATATGACATTTTTTGGGGGGCCTATGAAATGTTTTATTTTTTCCAACCTTATGTTTTATTGTTGCAAAATTCTGTTTTAGCATGTCTAATTATTTGAAAGCATAAAACAAGTTTCATTTATTCTTACAATAGGCTTATTTTTAGATTTATGAAACATTCATT
Source organism: Carassius carassius (assembly GCF_963082965.1). Lineage (NCBI taxonomy): Eukaryota > Metazoa > Chordata > Actinopteri > Cypriniformes > Cyprinidae > Carassius > Carassius carassius. The sequence continues at coordinate 20,381,994 of NC_081793.1, forward strand.
CATAAAACACTCATTTTATCTATCTTGTAAGTAATGAAAATTTAACGAATTAATTTTTTTGAAAAAAAATAAAGGTTATTTAATATAACAATGTAATATGATATGAGAATAGTTTAATGAAACAGTCAAATGCTCATGAAATGACTCTTAGAGCAGTTCTGGAGATGTTTAGTGAGACGGCAGACGCTAAAATCCCTGTAAGCGTCAAGCGTGCTTCAGTATGAGTAGTAAACAAAACTGCGTTATTTATTAACACAGAGACATACACAATTCATATTTAAATATGAATCCTTTTGCGGCTTAACACGCACGTGTGTGTGTCTGAGTGCGCATCAGAGCGGAACTCCGTTGTGCATGATAAAGAGAGCGCAACCATAATGTAGAGACCGAAATGACATGCAGTCGTGTAAATCGTGATCGACGGGTTGGCGACCACTGGTGTAAGATAAGCAGATTGATATGCCTCAGGAGAGGAACTCTTGTTTACCCACGTAAAGTTACAAAAAGAGAAAGTCCCCAGATGGGACCCCAGAGTTTACTACCCTTAAGGTTTAGACAACAGTTCTGTTCGAACCTTCGTGCCCTTCAGAAAGATAATGAGATGGGTGGAGATGGGCATGCAAAGGTGATAGCAATCCACTCGTCACAGTGGCCTCAGCTTTCCGTGCCTTGAGTAAATGGCAGTTTCTATACGGTAATTGTAACTGAATTGTAAACAGAGAAGAGTTCAGGAAAAATGTCAGAGTCAGACTAGGTTACTGAGGACCCAACTTCAGCATGACTAAGCTTCCGGCCCAGTACTGCTTCCTCAAGCTGTCTTCCTCATACCCTGAGCGATTTAGTTGTTTGACTAGTCGTGATTGAAGACATCGGGGGGTGTCAGGCCACGTTCGGTGAGCCACCTTGTGAAGCGTGGTACTCTTCCCGGCTCATTTAAACTGCAATCCTGCTCTTTTGCTCTCAGTGCATCTTTTTGTCATTTGAGAGCTCATGCCCCATTTGTATTATCCACTGAAATGACAACAAGTGGAGGAAGAGAAGGGGGGTTGATGGGAAAAAGGAGGGGTTTCAGGGAGTAGTCACAAGGAGACAGTTCCAATGAAACACCCCCAATGCCCCTGGTTGAGACAAACACACTAATACTTGAACCCACACACACATTCTCCTTGACTAATGTGCCACGACACTCGTACATCACCCACAAATTGGCCAAATGAATTAACCATGGCCCCTGGTTAGCGTTTCAGGCTTTAAATGGATTTTTCCTCTCCTGGCCTAGCCAATAATTGCATTTATCCATCTTGTTGAAGCACAGTTTACACACTTGCTAACATCATGCCAATCCAGGCTACATTTTCTGCTCCAATGGCAGAAGAGGAGGAGATTTGTCACTGGATCATAACAGGTAATTCAAACTACAATTAGTTCGATAACTCCCCCGTATGTCAATGTCTGGGTTCCAGGGTTTGATGGAGCAAGTGGGTATTCTGTCACTATACACACCCCCCACTCCCAATCCATTCACCTTATTGAGATGAACTGAGCTTAGCTGCTTTTTAGTACTACTCATCCAAACCACTAGGCACTAGCAGCTAACAGAGTCCCAAGTAAATGGGAATTGTGACTACTTTTCACACACACACAAGCAAATGCATTCTCTGCACGCCTGACACAGCACTTGTGTCAAAGGCTGCTGCAGGGGTCATCTGAGCACACACAAGTGTTTGAACAGTAGTGCATTAGACACTCACAGGACAATTGGGCTATGTAAACACTGTGGCCCTTCCTTCCCCGCAGACCTTAAGATCTGGGCTTAGACAACCCACCAAATTAGACAAATTCCTGCTCTTGCTTACCGCCAAACATCTCACATCTTCATCTCCCATACCAAAAGACAGCACAAACAATTAAGGAACATCATCACGTATGTCTTTCATCACAAAGAAATGAACCTGAGAGATGTCAGGGCCTCTGTATCAAAACCACTTCATTCTTGAGTTTTGAGCTTTCATGGTTCTCTACACAGTTCTCAAATCCTGGATCATTTTCCCCCTCAATGACCTGAAATCTTTCACTTCGACGCCCCATGCTATGACAAAGCAGGCCATTTATCTTTACTGATTTTTGAAAAATGCAAAGCGCGACGGCCCATAAAGATACAGGTGCTGTAAAGCTGATGATAAAGAAAAACTGCCGGTTCTAAAGGGCATCTAGACAAATGTAACACCACCGCTGTGGCTTGCCTATTCCATACCAGCATAGTTTAAGCTGATTGCTGGCCAAAGAAAACAGCTCCAGGTCAGGATTAAACTCTCTTTCCTTATAAATCACTCCAAACTCATCGCTAAATCTTTCCGTTCAGCAGATAGTCGGTGGAGAGAGAACACAATTCACTATGACTGGCAAGCAGTCGTCATCTCTATTTAACTCAGAAGGCTGTTGAATTACACCTCCTCTATGTCAGTGTTCAGATCTTAATATTGTCAAAGGACATTGGTTGCAATCAGTAACCACATCTGCCACCTCTGGCTAACACTGATCTGACTCACGGAGCCCTAGGGGCAGCCGGCCAAAGATACACCTCCATTCAATTATACCCCTCGCTCACAATGCAATTGACAATTCGTTCAGCAAGGGAAGTCAATTCCCCACGTTTCGGAATCGACCACTGAGTGTTCACACCGTCCTCTAATGAGATGTAGCCAGCGACAGTTGATCCAGGCTAATCCTTAAGGGTGACGATGTACAAACAAACAAACCAACATTTCCTACAGTCTGTGCGAAAAACATTTTATGTGTGCGCTAGAGGTGTAGACAATTCCCTCTAATTTGATGCGAGTCTCAATGTGATATTTATCCTCAGACACATCAACAAGACAAAACTGGTGACAACCACAATGCTAATCAGCTGAAATATTATCTATACTGTTTGACAACCATTCAGCAGGATATGGCCAGAGAAACAGAATAATGTAAGGCTCCATGCATGCCATCGCACACCCATTATTTAACACAGAGGATGGTTATCTTCTGATAGACGGGAAGACCTGTACCAAAAATAAAAAAAAACTCAAATACTGGTTTCTAAATTTTATAAAGCACTTATCTCTTTTAAAGCATACAAATATCGGCCTGTTGTACCTCTAATCTTAATATAACTCCCTGATTAGTGGATTAGATTCTTTCTACCCTGGTAGAAAATCTCCTTCACCTTTTGTTCAGTTCTAAATGCAGTACCTTTCCTAGAAATAAGCATGCAATAAACTCATTAGTGAAGAGACAAGCATACACGCATCCACACACACACACTCTGGGCCCTGCTCAGAGCTTATCCCTTGGCAATTAAAAGTTTAATTAAAAGATTAAAAATACATAGGCTGAGTTTTATAACCTAATACATTCTCAATTACGTGTTTTACCCATACAAAACATTTCGACATATCTACAGGAATTCATGCAGATTATTGAAGTAAACAGGATTTAAGATTCTGCAATGCAACATTATAGAATCTCATTTTGCAATCAGAGCTAGAAGACAAACTTGTGGGTGTGACACTTAATCAGCTCACTTCCTTATCAAAGAGAAACGTTTCACAGGGCAGAATAATAAACACAGAAGCAAAACAGTGACTGGTCAGGCTTCATCTTTTTTTAGAAGCTTCAATCACATGCCTTAATGAAGAAAATTGTGTCCCTTTTTTGTGTTTAAAAAATAGATGCAGATAGGTATTTGTTTTAACTGTTGAAGTTCTGTGCAGAAGTTTCACCGGAAATGTACCGTACGTCAGCAATGGACTTCCTGTGCAAAGACAGCGATGGTCACTCTATCAGACCTTTTCTCAGAGGAGAATATTTACCACGTACTCAGTCTGATGTCATTGTGTCATTGGGTCCACCTGATGTATGACAAGGCAGTCATTATGTTTTAAAGTCTGATAATGAATGATGTACAGTAAAAAGACTTTGTGCCAATGAGCACAAGACGCACACGTGCTTTTTCACTGGAAACTTGCACACTCCTATCATTAAGCATACAAGTCAGATGGCAGCTCCAGAGAGCATGTGTGTGCACTTTGGCCCAACCCGAGCATGTTCCAATCCAAACAAAAGCCCAGTGCAACCAAATTCCAACAGAGTCACACAAGCCTCTATGCTGGAGAACTTCCAGCCGACATTTTGATGACGAAGCGGGAATCAGGAAGCATTACTAATTTAACCTGATTCATAAAAAAAGTTTAAAAGCGGGGGATGCCACACACATGGCCTGTCTATCAAACATGACTATAAACTTGTCACCTCCTCCTTGTCGATTTTCAGTCCCTGCTGTGTTTTTTTTTCTTTCCTTCATTTCTTTTCCTTAGTAGATAAATGTGAGACCTGGGGGTTCTATTGTTTGGACATCTAACCAGGAACTGTCGCCACTCTCATTGCCCCCACATTAGCAGCAATTATGCGCCCTATTCAAACTGTCTTTGTGCATCTCCCTTCACCCCCACTATGCCACGGCAGGCAAATCGACCCAGCTTTTTCCCAATTCTCCTAATCGCCCACTCCAGTCCAGCATACTGCACAAGGTAAACTTCTCTAAAACAAGCAGATGAAAACATTCCTTCAGAGTAAAGTAGATATGCAAAAATGTTCTGATTATAAAATCCAATATTTTATGATATTTTTAATAAATTCTGTCTTACAAATTAAAATTCAGATTCCAACATTTTTTGCGTGAGCACAATAAAACTACACTAGCATACACTCAGGAGAAAACGCATGTATTTCAAATGTAGTAAATTTTCTGTTTCACAAATTTTCATAATTGTGTTTCATAAAATTTTCCTAAAAAGGCTTAACAGTCTGCATACACTGTGACAACATGCCCCACTAATGTCACAAAATGTGTTTAATGAAACACGTCTTTTTTTTTTTTTCTTCATGGTCAACAACAGTGGACATATTCAATAGCCTTTTAAAGCCAGAATTTTAAGGTAACAGTATGTGCCATTACAGAAAATGTAATCATCAAATTTTAGATCAATGACTTTTAAAACATTTGAAATTTATTAAAATATTATTATAAAATATTTAATGATCTGACTCTTTCTTGAAGACTTTCTGTACTTTACTGTAGATTAATTACATCAACGTTAAACTACATCCATGCAAATATATGCAAATTTCACAGCTTTGACAAAAAGCAAAACAGGTTTCATAACCAAAAATAAATAAATAAATTGCTGTCTCTTTTTACACCTAATTATTTACAAATGTATAAGTTCATTACAATTGAAAATTAAATAATATGTCAAATCATCTAAATATTAAGGCAAGTACCAGCACAAGTATTTTCATAGATTTGAAAATTGTATTAAATTCTTGCACATCTTGTAATCAATCGATATTAAAGATCTTCTTAAACAGTCCTCAAAAGGCCTCAACATCACACACCATAAAATAATTCACATGCAGCTATCATACAGCTGCGCAGGCCTGCAGGCGGTGCATCCGCACCGAGAGAGAAAGAGTCATTTCATTTCCATGTTTAAGGAGCCCCTCAATGTGAAGGCCAACAGCAGGACTATATTTAACAGATGACAATAGTTGCATTCCAGACGTACAGTACGATCTTTGTGTTGAACTTTGTGTATGGAAATAAATGGTGAAGAGGAGAGAGGTGAGGGGTGGGGTCAACAACACACAGCTGCTAAGCCACTGCAGCTCCATGAGATGCAGAATTTACAACAGCAGTTCCCCATTCATCAATTACAGGACAGGATAGCGTTCGCAGCTTTAAAAACAAGCGCGACGGAAATGAATCAAGAAAAAGACAGAAATATAATTCTCAACAGTGGCATCCAATAAAATGTGAAAAAAAGGGACTATTTCTATTTATTATCGATACTGTTACGAAATTCTTAACAGTCCACATCCGAATAAGAAACCTTCATTAACTATTAAACTAATGCAGAACATTGTGTATACACAACGCTGCCTTAAAAAAACAATCAGTGAGAGAAAAAGAAAAGAGAAAGAAAAAAAAACACCAGGTTATTTTCCACACCCGGTCATAGAGAGGAGCCAGCCAAATTCATCAATGTAAGACAATTGAGCAGAAAAAAGTAGAAAAAATATTTTTTTTTTTTTTAAAACACCTCAGTAAATATTTACAGCACAAAACTTTTCCATTCATTTACCAAGCACTAACAAAACTGTACTGTACTCTTTTACACCCCCCCCCCCCCCACAAACACACACATCTGCGATTCATTGACTTTACAATTTACCACATGTCGAGATGGGAGAGGTCGGGACTCTATCTGAATCATGACACAAATATGCAAGTGATTTATTGTTTTAAAAACCATGGGCCGATTTAGTGCAACTCCACTCTTCCTGAGCATTACTCCTATTGGCAGACCATGAACAATTACAGTTTGGACTAATTAAGCCCTGAGAATGTGCTGTGCGCCGCTAATGTCTCACAGGCCCTGCTTTCAGTTTAATGGTGCCAAACTTTGCTCCCCAACTTAACTCGCACAAATCCGAAACAGATTGCACTTTTTTATGGGTGTTTATCAAACCCCAGCAAACAGAAACCGTTTTTTTTTTTTTTTGCATGTAGGATGGGAGGAGGAGAAAAAAAGACCAGGAGGAGAAGGAAAGAGTGGCGGAGGGAGAGAAAGAGAGAGTCTTGTTTCCATCATTCTTTGTAAACTAAAGTGATTTGCAAAACAAAAGGATGGCAACCTTCTAAATAAACTGGGATTGTATTGTGTGCAGGGCGGCACAAAACGCGAGCGCGTAGCTCGGTGAACCCCCTACGGATAGCAATTAGGGGCTATTAACATGTAAAGCCAATTTGATAAGGTATGAGTCTATCCCTGTAAATCCGCATTAAACTATCATCTGCACCTCACACGACAGGCTATTCAACACACATAATCCATACGATAAAGCATTGTTATTGACGTCGCAGCCTAAAAAGATTTAGCCGTGGTTTAATAAAATATGTACATGTAGGGCCACATGAGCGTTGAATGCATCTTTGAAAAAAAAAATAATAATTAATTGATTTGAAGCATAAAATCAATTTAGAATTGTTTTATTCAATTATACATTGCATTTAAAATTATAAAAATGAAAACTATGATAAAAAAAAAAAATCCGCCATGCATCTCCTTTTCTTTGCTCTAAATAACAGAGAGTGTATTTGGGTGTTGCAAGTTTGTCTTTTTTTTATAGTATGTTCCTTTTTTAAACTACGCATAATTATACGCTGAAACCTGAAACCTATGCCAAAAGTCTGCAGGCCTAAGGAATTATGGGGCCAGGGGTGGCGTCAAATATCTTAACATTCATAAGTCAGAGAGGCAGTAAATAAACCCAGCGGATTTACGGGCATAAAGCCCCCTGCCAGAACTCAGCCGGCCAGACCTCTGCTCTACCTCGCTTTCCCCTCTCCACAGACCTGTTGAGGTGTGGTTTTAGCCTACAGCCACCCAGTTAACCCAGCACCTTTCCAACCACAACACACACGTAGAGTGTGTCCGCAGCTGTGTGTCCGCCATGCAAACTGCTCTCGATGAAAGGGGGAAGAGTGGCTATTGTCTGCAGTTTTTCGTGAGGGAAAAAAAAGAGTCCAGGCATTGTCGATAGAAAATTGCTAATTGCTACAAAATCATTGTGAAATTTCCGACTGAGGTTGCTGGAAATACGAACTCCCGTTATTACAGAGGTCAGATGAATTCAACTCGCTCCCTCCCTTCAGTCAAACACACACAAGGGGAAAAGCATTTCATCACTATTGCATGAGCGGAAGATCAGGGAAATTTAGCTGACACATGGCCTATGGAAATTTTTTTTTTTTAATTGTCACATCTCTGATATAAACCTGTAGAGAAGTATACACCATTAAATAAACCATTACAGATTAAAAGATGTGGCAGTAGCAAATTTATACTGAAAACAAAACATCGGATCAATAAATACATAAATGTTTGAAATGCAATAAAACTGGAATAGATCACCGGTTTGTTTTAATACAATTTAGACTATTAAAAAAAAAGCTAAGAAATGTTAAAATGTAAATCATCGGCAGCTAAACCCAACAAGCCCCATGCATTCGTTAAACGTAGCGACAGCTAATCGATGCTCAGGTGAATTATTTATTCTCTACTTAAGTAATGCATTTATGAATACAACAGCTTTCAACTTCAAAGCGGTGTGGGTCGGACGCCCAGGCAGCTCATAGGTAGAAGACCTCATGGCACAGAAGCAAGGTGAAGCGCTACAGCACAGTGTCAAAGGCTGAGATCTGTAGGCCCTGGTACAGTAAGACATCAAACATTACAACATACAACTATAAAGAAACTGACTATATCTATGGGTATAATATTTAGGCTAGAGGGTCAGAACAGACCTGGACTGACTCCCACATATAGGGGAGGATATCAAACAATGAGCCTTACTTCCGTGAGAGAACGCTAAATATATTCTCTGTAGCCAAAAATGAATAAGCCAGCGATTTAGACAGGGCTCCATCCCAGCAGGGAGAGGAACTATCAGACTATGAGCTCTGCTAACAGCATCTCTTAGATTCTTCACGACCTACCATACAGAAGACACGCTGTACAGCAAATACTTCCTTCATATTCCTACTAATCTATGCACAATTGCAGTGGTCATACTGATGCTTTCGTAATTTTCTGTCCTTTTGTTTATATGTGAATGTTTCAATTGGGCATTTACAGCAGTAAAGTAATTATCAGCAAGTGAAGAACAGATTCAGCAAAAAGCCAGAGATGTGTCTACAGAAATGTCTCACATATACTAGAAAAGAATAGAAGTTTAATCCACAATTTCAGAGCAGTACATTTTGAACGTGGTCATTTACTTAATTTCAGGTTACCCCACATGTCATTGTCATAAAGCGTACCTTCACGTTTTAGATTAAGCCTAGAGCGGATTATGAAAATCAGAAATGACAGCAAGATCATACTGCACAATTTTCCTACTTCTACAGCAACGACATAAAATATATATATATATATACATTGATATCAATTGTAAATAAAAATATTAACCTGCTAAATCAAAATTAATTATTTCTGGTGCCAGGAAAAGTGTTGGACAAATCTGCATAACTAAGCACAGCTTATTTCTAACAACATGATCTGATCTGTATTTACACCTACATATTAAGCATATTTTCTCATTACATGTTATTCAACATTATGCATGCGCTAAATAAGATGTCCATCATGCCATGACAGAATGTAAATATAAAACATTTTATATTTCATGTGCATTTAAAGCAAATGTTTATTTGATTTTGGAATAATTCTGACACTACTGTCTAATATTTTACAAATACACTATGTAAAGGGTGGAATGAGCAATGTTGAGCTTTCATTCGAACGATCACAAATTCATTGACTGCCTTTCACTAATTACCATAAACATTTCCCATGATGCTCTTTGGCAATAACATTTATGTGCTTTGAAATTCTGTAAATAATACCAGCAGTATTATGTTAAGCTCGGATAAATTAGTCATGAATTAGCTCAGATAAATGATTAATGTGCCATTTTATGTGGCACACTGTAAAAATGTTTTCATCGTCATGTCATAACAGCATCTTTGTTTCCATCCGTTTAAACGGTCACAACAATTTCTACTCGATTTTCTCCAGCAGTAATTCATTTCAAAGTGGCAGAAATGGCGCAGATTGTAATTATAGCACCACTGTGATTTCATTTTAAAACTATTAAGGCTGCAATTCAACTTGACATTTTAATTTTTGATGGTTGAATTTCTTGAATAACAGAAACGCTTTTTCTTCATGTGTAAAAATCATAAAAACGATAATAACCATAGTAATAATACTACTATTATTATAAATTCAAACATTATTGTACATTTCCGTTTTAAAAATTCCGGAACACGCAACTGTAAATTAAATGTCTAACTTAGTCTAAAGCAAACGAGCTAATAATCCACTAGTTATTCAAGTGCATGAACAATTAAAATAAATAAATGCAGAATATAAAGCAAAGAATCTAACCTGACAAATATGTAAATATAGCCAGGAAAAAAAAAAATAAAAAAAAAATAACGGCGTTAAAAGTTACTGTGGCCGTGTGTTTGTGCACGTCATGAAAGCACATTATTCGTTCCACTGTATCGTTCCTTGCAGCCTGCGCGGCTCTTTCCACGCGCCACAGTGGATCCGCGCGAGCTGCTTGTAGTTGTACAGTGCAGAGTGAAGTGTGACAGAAGTTCACGAGCCGACCAAAGCAATCCCTAAACATGGACGTGGTGCTTTAGCTAGGTGCATGTGGCTACAGAAACACGTTAAAAACACTTACTGTGCGCGCGGTTGGCGAGAGCGATCCGTTCGGGAGGTACGGGCTCGTGAGGTCGGGAATCATTATAAACGGATAGCCCGGGTACGGTGGGCTCTTGAACAGCCCTCCATCTTGCCTTTTCGCAGCTAACATGGCGGGGGAAAAGAAGAGGAAAACTTTTAGTTTAAGTTACATTCCCAAAAAAATAACTTTGTACGTATGTGCAGAAGCAAACGGAACAGAGGAACCGTGTTGTTGTCCTCTGCAAAAAAAGATGATTTAGAGAAAACAAGCACTCACCCTCCTCTAAACTTTCTCTTGTTTTGTCTCTGAAACTTTCAGATCTAGGCGGAGGCCGTCTTTCCGCCTTGAAATGCAACGAAACACAGGGAATGCATTGAATAATCACAGCGAGGAGATCGTTAGCTAGTTAGCAGCGTGTTTAAACAAGAAAAGTGCGTGTGAAGTTCTGGACAAAGTCGCGGATTCGCGGTTATTTGTCACTTACCTCGGAATCCGAAGAGCTGTTTTGATTCGTTTCCGACTCGTTTACCAGAGAAGACTTGACATCTGCTAAATCCCTTTCTGCTGAGGAGTTCTCCGAAATCTTGTCCTCCTGCTCGCCTTCGTCTTTGAAGGAAATCATTTCATCGTTCGCACCCAGATCGTCCCCTCCACCGCCGTTCAGCTGCGGCATTTTTACCGAGGAGCGCTAATTTTGCGGGGGGCCAAAGCACCCAAAAGTTTTTAAACCCTTGATCTTGGTGTGATCCCCGAATCCCGAGTTTCAAGTTTAGGGACTCGCAGTGTCGTTTGGCTGGGTGAGTGTTCAAAACTCAAAAAGAATAGGGCAATCTTGGCAGAAACAGAAGCCGGAGACGGAGCTGAGGCGCTCGGATTGAGGGAGTTGAAGTTGGTCGGAGTGGTTTTCAGTTCAAAGGCGGCGCTGATTGACAGATAGAGAGGGATGGAAATAGAGAGAGTCTGGATTCGGGATTATTGACAGGGAGAAACACACAAGAAAAAAAAACTAATGAGATTCAAACAGGGAGGGACTTGAAGTGACGTTTTCATAAATAGAGAGGGGCAGGAAAAAGTACTGGAGGGGGGAAAGGGCTTGAACGAGAACGAGAGAGCGCGCGCGAAAAACACACAGAGAGAGAGAGAGGAAAAGAGCTTTTGGTGAAGAGCAGGACAGTTAAAACGAGTCGCCCCTGTTTGCTTTTGTACAGGAATGAATGGAAAAATAGGCGGAAGAAACTTTAGCGATGGTCTGCATGTATCTGAACAGTCAAACCGCTCACAATTATTGGCTTCCTTATTTTCTGCAGATGTTTTGGGAGGTGTTGGTGGGCTGAAATAACATCTCTCACTCCAAACATGCACTCAAATGACCATCAATTCTGAATTGCACCAAATCTATTTATGCAAACATCACTGCAAAAACGATTTCCTTACAAAGGCTAAATATGCGTGGGGGGAATAAACAGCAATCATTTATATGACGATTTTTCTGTTCTTTTTATTGGTGTTTTAAAATGTGATAAATTGCAGAACAGACTGGCATTATCCTACATATAACATTTTATATACTGTTTTTTATCATTATATCAACATCTTTATTTTTATCCTAGTAACTTATAATAAATTTCACATTTTGTACTTAATCATTTAGTGATTAAAGAGTGATTAGATTTGTTATTATATATATATATATATATATATATATATATATATATATATATATATATATATATATATATATACACAGACACACATTTTTCATGTAAGGACACATGTACGATTTAAGTAGCCTACTTTCATGCTTGCATATCGATACATAGAAATACATTTATTTTTATTTAAATCATAGTGATTAAATTATCTGAATGTATAGTATATTTATAATACTTAAGTATACACAATTAAAAATATATATTTAAACATTTCTTGTGAATTAAATCATATTTACACAGACAATGCAATGTATATAGAATATGATTCAATACGTGTGTGTGTGTAAGAAATCAAAGTGATCAAATTATCTAAATGTATAGTATGTTTATAATACTCATGTATACATTATTAAAAATATGAAAACATTTATTTTGAATTAAATTATATATATATATATATATATATATATATATATATATAGACACACACACAATGCAATGTATATACAGTATGATGATACAATGCATATATATATATGTGTGTGTGTGTGTGTCAGTATTATAAATAGGTTTTAAGACGGGTTAATTGAGGCCAGTTAACCTGTATTCATTGTGAAAAAAGACAAGGCGTGAGTTCAATATCCTTTCTCTCATGTCTCTTCTCTACAAAAATGCAAGAACAAACTTTTTTGTATATGTAGGCATATGGTTCTTGTTTGTTGGTTTTTAATTTAATTTAAGTATATGCATACATAAATAAATGTATAAATCATAAAATATTATAAAATAAAATAAAAACTATAGGAAAATCTGGCTTCCCAAAAATTGTATGAACTATGAATTATATTCCAAAGACCTTCCTGTGTGTTTTGATTAGTACTGACTAATATCAACCTGCTGACTCATAGTATTTTCTCCCTTTAACATTATTTGTTAACTTGTTATTTCATATTTTAATTAGCCTTTTCCTTACGTCTATTTTAAGAGTCAAGGTCATGCAGGTATCAGAAAGCATCATTCATTTCCCTACCCAAACTTCACCATAGTGAAGTTATGCAGAAACAACGGCATCTGAAGGAACCGTATTGCCTTTATAAAATAATGCTTAAAAAAAAACAGTATTGGTATCATGAATATAAAAATACAGCATGCCTATACATTATATAATGTTTTTTTTTCTTTCTTTTTTATCAAATTAGAAAATGTTTTAATGTTAAAAACCATATTAAAAAGACTGCAATATAAGAGCTGACAAAATAATCAAAAAATAATATTTCATATAAATAGCACAAATTTTGTATATGATTTTTGAATATAATAATCTCCGGAAACAGTTGCAGAAATGCAGCATTACACATCTTCACATTCTTTGAAGTTATTTATAAATATAAGTTCTATTGGATATGCATCCTTAGTTGTAGAGTGAGTCAATATGATTGAACAATAACGACTCAGTATTTAATACGTGCTGTCAGCAGCTAAAAGATGCCCCATTGCTTTTTGACTTCAGAAGTCTGGAGCCTGCAGATACCAGACAAAAGCAGCTGAGCTCCTAGCTAGCATCTCCCTGGATTGCCTCAGCAGGTTACTGAGAGTTCACTTAGATTGGGTGCATTTTATCAGCCTTGCTAAGCCAAGCCTTGCTCTATTTATTTCCCTGCTGGATCTAAACCTGTGACCGATCCATGTGTTAAACCACGCTTCAGACTTACCTATTCTTTCTGTGCCAATATTTTATCATGCATAAATAAACAAAAATGAAAGTAATAATTATCTCTGATTTATTCTGGTAATAACAATAAAATAAGAGACGAGCGTTGATTTCTGCACACTTGACCTAATATCTCTATACTGTTTTTTGTGTATAATGTTACCAGGTCAGATATTTGTGTCTGTGCAAACAGTTAATTACCCACAATGCCTGCATGTTCCTGCTCTGGTCGAAATGGCTCTGTTTTTAATTAGCATATTATGGGCTCTGTTAATGGTCTTCCCGGTTGTTTTTAGAGTAACAATATGTGCATTTTAAAAGCTGGGTTAATAGTGAATGCAACATGATTTATGCCAGATCCCCTAAGCTAGCTGAATAAAACAAAAAAAAAGTTTTTTAGTTTTTACAAGTGGAACTTGGCATTTAACCTTTTCGCATTTAGTCAATTGCAAATTTCCCCATTGTGAGAGAGCCTCTCTGTACCATTTTAGCATTTTTTTTCCCCTGTAGGAGCTCAGATGAATTTTATCCTGTGAATAATGATGTGGTTAACCACAATTATGCAATTCTAATGGATCTTCATGTTGCGCATGCACAAACCAACAAAAGGGAAATTATTTTCTTTACAACATTATGCAAAGTTTAATTTTATAATGTATATTTTAAAGGCAGATTGAACAGAATCAAACTAATTGTGTTATCCTCAGCATTTTGAAAAGATTACAGCCAGAACCGAGTCAAGCTAATCATTTCAATGTGAGTAAATGAGTTTTGATGGAATGGAAATGTTCATAGATTATTAAAGTTCCAAACAAAGTCAAAGCTTACAACGCATCTTTCTTTCTGTTATTTTATGAACCACAGGATTTGACTCAGAGATGTGTCATTTAATTGGTTCTGTGAATCCAGCTTGGATCCCCACATCAGCATTTAGACCTAGAAACTTGTTTTGGAGAAAAAATCTGTGTGTTCAAATACTGTATTCCCATCCATGGTACTAACTGCGTCTGAACATGTCTCTCACCCCTGGAGTCTGTCAAATACTCCATAGTGGGAAATATATTTGGGAAAGGAGGAGCACTGAATCTGTTTTCCAAAACAAACAGCAGACATTTCGTACATGCACACGACTGCCATTTATCAAGGTTTGGGTTTGGAGCAATACAAATATGTGGCCACCTGCAGAGGTGCATCGTTGTGTGCTCACATCTCTTAAACCTTGTGGTCACATCGAATATTGGAGCCAAGGCACACACAGAGGAAACTCTCTGACATCACACCAAACCTACATTACTCAGAGGATGAACCCATGACCCCAGAGTTATCTCTCGAGCACAGCCTCTGCATCAAATGCTCTCTCTTTCAGCAGACCGTCGATTCCTGCCCACAGTTTTCATATATTCTGTATAAATTACACTAATGTCAACAACAGTTTGTCATGAAGGCAAAAAGCTTAATGTTGTATGATTCCATAAAGTCCTCTGGATCTTTGTAATGCTTGTGTTTTAGCTTGCTGTGCTCTCTGTTATCCAAATATTTACCATTTATGAGTGCTTCTCTATAATAGATTAGTTAAACTTGTTGAGTAGATATCTTACTGAATTTAGAGAAGCAAAGACACTGGACTAAAAGCGGCTAAACACCAGCTGGCTCTCTTAATATAGGTTCTCATTTGGGTTCTATATAGAACCTATAGGGTTCTTACCCAGCTTCAAAGAACTTTATGCCAATAATAAAATATTCTGCATGAAAAAAAAAAACTATAGTAATAAAGTATAGTAGTAATAAAGAAATGGTACAAAATGTTTTTACACTAACAAATGAAATCTATGAAATAATACTAAGACATATTAATACTTACCTATTATATCAATGTTGTGTTATGAATATGATTACTTTAATTTTAAGTGATAAAATATCAGTTCACATGATGTTCAACTATTTAAAAATCTATTTTAAAAAAAGAATCTATAGTTGAACCCTTACAAGTGTTCCATCATATTTTAGGAGTTGCAAACATGAAGTCAGCGATAGAACCTATATAGACATATACTTTATAGACTAGCCTTAAGATTGTGAGTTTTTTTCTTTTTACTCTTTTTGGTTTTAGACTTGAAAACCTAAAATGAATGGCAAAAAGCATTTACACTTATAAATGTCATTTTAGGCCTATTTTCTGCTGGTGATCTCATATGTTTGCATTATTTGCTGAACATTTGTTCTAGCAACAGCCTTATCACTTTTTGAGTTCAAGGACGTGTCTGAAAAGCTTCTTCCTGAGCAAGATACAGGAAACAGCAGGCAGTTTCCCAGGCAGAAAGAGCAGGAAAGGTTTTCAACACAGTAGGGGCAATAGCTGACAGCTATCATAGATCACAGTGCACATGGTTCTGAACTATAGACTTTGGATATTAGTCTCAGTGGATGTGTTTTACATCATGAACATGTATCCGCTCCATTCTAAACATCAGGATTAAATGTATACAGCTCTAAAGCATTTAACAATCCATAATGTAATAGACACAGGTTGCTCTTTCAAATCTCAGGAGACTTTATGGAGGTCTGAGTTCAGATTTATTCAGCTTTGTCTTCTGAAACTCTTTAAATTAGAAACAAATATGGCAATTGTAGCCTACAAGAGAACTAAGGTATTAATATAATGTAAATTCATGGAGATAAAACAGGCTAGATCTCATCTGAAACTCTAAAGGAGACACACTGTTCTCAGATTAAATATTTGAAAGCATTCAATTCAAATCGAAATGTCAATTTGCTCACCATTTAATCTCTCTGCTTTTGAGAACAGACAGCAACCATATTAAATTGACCTAATTCATATTTTTTTTCTTTCCTATGGGAAAGTCTATAGAAAATCTCAAACATGGTTCTCTACTGAACCCTAGATGACATTCCCCCTGCTAGGGTCTTCATACCATGGCTTAATTAAGAAATTAATGCAAGAAAATTGATCTAGCTAACATGTCCTGCACCAGTCAAAGTACATCTCTATTGCTTTCTTTTAAAAAACGATAGCTTTAGATAGAGTTTTTTTTTTAAAAATGCATTTAATTAATAAAAGCAGTAGGTTGCTTGAATAATACATTTTTTAAGCGCATTTGTGTCTGTGTCTGTGAACTTGAACACCAGTACAGTCCCTGATCATATTATTTCCTTCTTTTAATTGAATGGTTCGTTATTTCTGCATGGCGCTTCCTTGCACCTGATGCTTTTTTGTGCTTGTATGTAAATTTAAAGTCTCGGAGAATCACATAATGCCAGGAGCATCATGAATGTGATTCACTTAAGATGTGTCAAACTGCAATCATGATGAATATTTCCTTGCATGCAACAACCTTGAGCTCAAGTTTTACGTAAAATCAACTCATTATACTTCCAGAAAGCAATTCACGACCCGAACAAAGGCAGGTCAGAGGGCAAAGCCGTTGTCTTTTTTTATTTTTAAACAAACAGAAGGTGAAATATTTACACAAACAAACCACTCCAGAATAAAACTTGTTTGTTAGATGGGAAAAACAGTGCGGTCTGTGCTCACTTTAAGGCAACATTAGTTGCAAGAGCTTTTGTTCATATGTTCATATAAACTCATTTTCCACCCGGGTTGTCCATGCCATTCTCTCGCAGGGAAATGAATCCCACATCCTATTTTTGTTCATCAACCATCTCCAGAATGCATTATATGTACAGAGATCACATCACAGTATATTTTATCATTATTAATAAGGATAGGAAAACTCTACTGGTTATTAAAAGACTCCCCAGTCTTTGATTCAGACCATTACTAACGCTGCTGCATCTTTAGATTAAAAAAACGACCTCTTTTATTTAATAACATTAAATCCTGGCATGCATCTTCTAAAAGCTTTAATAAGACAAAGATAAGATTTGCATCCCCATACAAGTGTCTTTTTCAATTGATTATGAAGCAGCCATTGATGTGTGAGAAATTGATGTTTTCCTCTGTTCTTAAGGGGCTCTAATAGAAAGGGTGGGATTTGAGGAGGAGACTTTGCCACTTTGATCTTCAATCAGTAAAAATTCCCACTTCTTTGTCAGACTATATTTGGTAAATAACAGTGACAATCCATGTGCTTTAATGAGATGAAATGACGGGAAAGAAATGGAAGGGAGGAGAAACAGCAAGAGAGAAAGGGAAAGAGAACATGGAACAGAGAAAGACTGGTTCTCTCGATTGTGTTTTTTGTAACGTTGGAAGGTGTTGGCGAGGCAGCCCACAGGTCACGGCACAGGTCTGTTGGAGACAATGTGTCCAGCTGAACGTACTAACAAACAGATGTAAAACCCATGCGCTCCCATACCACAGAGCTTCAGGGTTTCAAAATAGAACAAGCTCAAAACAACTCAGACCAAAGTTCCCGGCAAGTCTGAGTGTTAATGGAAAACAAACCAGGTTTGGGGTTTGGTTGTTCGATGTGACTTAAATTTCACATTCCTGTACCAATATACATAATGCTATAGTAACTTCACAACAAGCACATCTACTGGGAACGAAAACGATGCTTCATCTAAATATTGAAAATGATGTCATAATTAATTCACTCTCGTGTCAAACCTATATGACATAGGAACACAAAGGAAGACATTTCTATTAATGGACTTATAACTCTTTTTGCATGCAATAAATAGTTTTTGTTGTTGTTTTTCACAGTGCCAAACGAGGCGATTTTGGTTCCCCCAAAAATCTTTACTTGAACACTTCTTAAAATAATATTGGTTGCACTTTGTTTTACAGTACGTGTACTAACATGTACTTATAGTGTACTTACAGTGTATTTATCTAAGAAAGTTCTGGTGATACAAGGTAACTACATGGGGTAGGGTTAGGTTTAGGGGTAGGTTCAGGGTTAGTACCTAGTTATTACATAGTTATTGTAATTACTATAATAAGTACATAGTATGTACATGAGGAACAGGACTGTAAAATAAAGTGCTACCATAATATTTTTTCTTAATGTGAAGAACGTTTTAATCAAAGAACCCTTTTTCAATGTAAAGAACCTTTTGTGCAACTGAACGGTTCAATTGAATGTTTAAGGTTCTATATGGAACCATAGATGCACCATACAAGTAATCATAAAATAAGACCTATGTGCCAAGTCATTTATTAGCTGATATTGATATTTAATATGTCAATCACTAAAAAATCTGTCAGATTTAGTGATTCGAACCCAAACTGAAACTTTCCAATTTTTTATATGAATCATACAGTTCAAATTTGTGAATTGCAATTTCAGTCTGTTTTACCACGCATCTGTTGTATGACTTCAAAAGACTTGAAATATAGTGCATAAGAGGTGTGGAACACTTTTAAGATTTATTTTTTCTTGATAGCCCCACAGCTCATTCACTGTTATACAGAAAAAAAATTGGCCAGGATATTCTTTAAACATATATATTTTGTATTACATTAAAGAAAGAAAGTCACAGGTTTAGAAAGACATGAAGGTGATCAAATAATGACAGAATATTAATTTTTATGTGAACTATTCCTTTACAGTCAAACCTATGCTGAGATATTCCTCACTGTATCTCCACACCGGCCGCTGCAGCTCCCTTGGGTGACTGAAGTCTCTGCCAACCTCTACTTGAAATATATAGAGAGGGGGCACAGTATCCAGCATAACAAAGCCTAGCCATGCTGGGTAAACCTGAGGGGGATTTGACTCACAAATAGAGATGGGAGAAGACAAAGACAAAAGGAGAGAGGAGGGGAAAAGTCTAATGGAACACTGCCAGACCAAAATGGCCTTGTTCGCTCATGACAACACAAGTGGGTTTTTGTATTAAGATCAGAAGACATAAGATGTAATGGAAAGATAGCGATATGACATTATACTTATAGCAGAACAACGTCTCCTCATGAAACACATTTAAGGCTTAAACAGAAATTCGATTAAATGAGATAAAATTAGTTCACCTGGTGAAATAACAAAAGATAGGAAAATTCAGAGACCGCCCAAACCAGACTTAATGATGTATACTTGTGTTAGGCACGCTATGAATGTAACAGCACTCAATCATGGTGTTGATACACACCACATGAGTTTCCCACAGTTCCCATGGGCACTGTGTCATCACAACTCCAAATACTGCAGCAATGAGAACAGTGTGGGATTCACAGATTCACGCAAACAGTATGAAATGATCACTTCAAGATGGGAAGACGAAGAAAGAATGTTACGGAGACAAATAAGCTCTGTTCCAAAACCTTACTGCCTCCACAAGCAGCATCCGGACTGAAATGGAACATCATAAGTGACTAATTTGGAATGCTCTTTATAGAAATAAACTTTGAGCATCATATAGCGCTGCTCATATTAAGAGCACAACTCAAAACCTTTCAATACAGCGAGCCAACTTTGGGGTCATTTTTAATGTTGTGTCTAATTTTTTAATGTCTAATTTTTTTTTTTAAATGCTTTTGAACTTTCTATTCATCAAGGAATCCTGAAAAATATTATCACACAAATATTAAGTAGCATAATTGTTTTCAACATTGATAATAATATTAATAAATGTATAATTAGCACCAAAACAGCATATTAGAATGATTTCTAAAGGATCATGTGGCACTAAAGACTGGAGTAATGGCTGCTGAAAATGTATATATATATATATATATATATATATATATATATATATACAAATACATAGTCTTATAATGTCTTAAAATTAAAATGATTTTTAAATAATGTTTTATCAATACTACCTTGTGTATGAAATAAAATAATACACACTGAAAAAGAATAGTAGAAAATTACATGGTTTTATTTACAAATGCAAAAAGATTTCTACATTCAGTGCATGAACTACACATTATAATACAAATTAAATATTGCAATTCTATAAATATAACAAAATTATAAATTACAATAAATATTTCACTCATATTCGTTGTTGTACATGGTCTTTTAATGCAATGTGTTGTAATGCATTCTGGGATGGCATTTGTTAAGGATGAATGTGATTAGACAAAGTATCTCAGGCAACATAATTATTGCCTACCATTTGAAACAGCTTTTGCATCTGATGTGTGCCTCTGCTGCCTCTATAGTGAGACAGAGCTATTCACTTCATCACATAGGACATAAAACCAAACAAGTGGCTGGACTGATAGAGGCAGAAGTGGAGAAAGAAAAGGGCGGAAACATCAAGACAGAAGGAGCTCTGGCCAGGTAGATGGAAAGCAAGAGAGAGAGGCGCAGCAGGGGAGCAGCAGGGGCTGGGGGCTGGCTCCAGGCATTGAAGGGGCATGCAGGGATTTACTCGCAGATCAACAATAGCACACTCAATAAACCCCCGTGGACGGGGGAAACTGATCCACCTCGACACATGTGAGCCCGAATTTACAAATGTTTACATCCTTTAAGGAAAAGAGGAGAAGCTGTCGATCCTGCTCGATATTTGCAATGAGCTCCAGAAGTAAACAAAATGTGGACGGACTTTCTATGGGCTGCTTCCTTTCCCCATCATTCTCCCTCTAAACCCTCCTTTTCCTTTTTAAAAGACCCAGGAAGGAAATTATTCTGTTTGGCACATGAACCAATATTGAAATGCACTCACTCAATACATAGTGGCTTGTCTCAGTATCTTAAACAAACTGACAATGAAGTGGTAGTTATTTTTATGGACTGACTGACTGAACCCAGTTGTTGGTGTGGCCCAAAGGAAATATCAACATATAACCATAGTTTCCAAAGTTTATATTTACTGCTGTTATTGTTAGCCTTTACTATTATTATTGGACATAACATTTGAAATGTGTATACTATAAAGCCGGAAAATTGAGAATCACTATTAATTTTTGTTTTCAATTTAAAATAATTTTATCTATTGATTTAACTAGTTAGTATTCTTATATTTATTTCTGTATGGCAAAGCTGAATTTTCAGCTTGACTCCAGTCTTCAGTGTCACATGATCCTTCAGAAATCATTCTAATATGGTGATTTGAAGCTCAGTTCTTCTTCTTATTGACATTACTAATTTCATCTTCTTATTTTTTATCAATGATGAAAATGATTGTGCTGCTTAAAACCTTTGAGGAATCCTTTCAGGATTCTTTAACGAACTGAAATTTCAAAAGAAAAGCATTTTTTTGAAATCTTTTGTAGGATTATAAATGTCTCCACACTCACTTTTGAACAATTTAATGTGTCCTTGCTGTATAAAAGTATTAATTTCATTAAAAAAAAATCTTCCTGACCCCAAACATTTGAACAGTAGTATATTTATAACAAAGCAAAATTGACACAGACATTGGCAGCCGGTCATCATCATTCATTGTTGTATGGAAAAGACTGTCTTTTGGAATTGATTTACAAATGATCTACAGTCCCATTCATGTCTGCAGCATAAACTGTGCTGTTTGAGGAATGTGTTAGAGTGTAACGTTCCTTACCAATGAGGAGCATTTATCAACAAATGATTTAGTTTGAATGAGTTTAGCTGTATAATGTTGTTAGTGAAAATATGAATAATTTAAAACATTATATTTCATCTATAATTTGTCCCAGAAAGACAGAAGCAGAGGCAATAGAGCATGTGCTTGCGTTCTAACCCTCAGTGTCTTTTTCACCTCTAGAGTGTGAGCAGGAGACAGACAGCTTTCAGAAGGCTGAGGTGAGGACAAGAGGCTCATGTACTGGTTACCGGCTCAGTGAAGCCAAAGCTGAGCCAGTAGCCTGTGCTTTACGCTAACGCAACCCAAAAAAAGCACATAAAAGAGTCTTTCTCTCTGCCCCGATTCAAAACCACATCTTTAATAAGAGCTCTGCTTTAGAAAAAAACAACTGCAGGCTCTTCCAAACACCTCAGATCATAGAAGTGGTTGACCATCTCTGTGCTCGGACTCCTAAATGAGGAGTCATTTCTCTGGGGACAGCGAGTATGTTCATCTACAAAAGACCATAAGGGAACATATGCAGAGATCTGAAATATTTTTTATCCAAAATAAACACACCTCTAGTGTAGTTCTCAACCGTATTTTATTTTTATTTTTATTATTGGACATCAATTGGCAACCTATGCAGCCCCTAAAAATGAGAATTTTATTTCAATGCTTTTGAATGTGAACGCAAAGTTTCTCAGTTGAACGCAAATTTTTTGAAAGTAAACACAACGTTTCTTGGAGGAGTGCAATACTTTTGAGAGAAAATGCCAATGTTTTGTGTGTGAACACAAAGTTTCTCCGGGAAACGCCAATACTTTTGCGAGAGAATCAATGTTTTGCGGAGAAATTCAATACTTTTGCGAGAGAACGCTAAGTTTCTCAGGGGAACTCAACACTTTTGCAAGAGAATGCTAAAGTTTGGTGAGTGAACAGAAAGGGATTAAAATATTTTTCCCCTCCCATCCCATATATATATATATTTTTTTGATCACCAGGGTACCAAAGTTGTAAACTGTACATAAGCAAACAGAAGTCAATCATCAGAAATCAAACATCGAACCGGTCTACACTATTTACAAATCCAATAATATTGTAGAAAAACAAACAGTATATACAGTTCATAGACAATTTCGACTTTTTATAAAGGGGTTAAAAACCCTATAGGTCATTATGAGGTTGGGTTAATTAAAGATGGACTAGCATTCATTATCAGGCTGGAGTAACTACTGCCGACAACTGTGAAACCTGTGTCAAAAAGTCTGTTTTCTGACCAGCCTTCATTTGCATATTTGAATAAAACATTGTGCTTATAAGCATATTAAATGGAGTAGATATGCACGTCACTTGAAGGAAGAGATCATACCTTCCCAGTTAATTATGAAGATGTCAAATGCCAGGCAGTGAACCTCTGCCTGGGGTCGTCCTGTTTAGTTTAGTGATTATAAGCACAAACTACAGATAAAGTGTCATCATACAGGTTATTAGAGCTGAAAAAACTCCATCTGACTCTCATTAGCATTCAAGGCCAAAAAAACACAAGAAACAAGTGGAGCGCTTTCACTTACTTTACGTTTCTGCGATGTTAAAGACGAATAGCTGAAAAGTACTATTCTGTATTTTATGTTGTTCACTTGCATGTTCACATACATGCCTCGTAATCTCATCTCATAATCTTGTTGATTTTAAAAAGGTTTTTTCATGACTGATACCCAAGATGACGCACACATAAAAAAAAGAGTATTATGGCTATGTTAAAGTGATTTTTATAACGATACTTTATAATCCACGCCGTCTATAGTGAAGTACTCATTTAATAACTCATTAAACGGAGTAAAAGCATGTTAGATTTCTACCTTTCAAGTCCAGAGGCGGTTTAACAAGCCAGGTGCTGGTGTGTTTGTATTCAGGTGGTGAATATGTGAGTGTGGCCTAGGCCGGTCTGTTTAAGCCATTACTGTGCCATTAAGACCAAAAAGAGCTCTAGAGTCAGTGAGTGGGAAAAAAAGAGAGGAGAGGGCCTGAGAGAGCCGCCAGTCAAACAGGTGAGCTCACAGTGTGTTTCTGTCAGTCACATCCCTCTGAAGTTCATTTATAGAGGGGCAAGATGCCTCACTAGCTCCTAACAGGTAAAAGGTACCGTAATATCAGCCCCTCAGAGAGAGCAGCACAACTTGATGTGTTCTTTCAACTGTACTAAACTGAGTCCAGGTCACAGAAATGTGGCCTGGACTGCCCTGATTAAGAGAGAGAGAGAAGTTGAGAAAAGAAAGGCAAGCAAAATGGAAAATGAAGCACTGACCGACTGATCCACTGGAGATTCAGCTCAAAGAGGATGTTGAGGGGACATTGGACCCTTGCTCCTTCGGCTGCGGTGTGGACAAAGAGTCATAACCTTTCGGCCACGGTGCTGAGCACACTCAATATTTCATCCTGTCCTGAAGGCCAGAGCAGCTCAAGGCCACATCTCAACCTGGTCTCAAGAAAACTCAAAGCATTTTTATTCAAACTGAGGCCTACCCAGATCGTCCCTCCTGCCTTAAAACCGATACACAAGCATAGACTCTTGTGAATTTTTTTGGTATGCTAATTCACCTCCAAGAACAGTACAAAAATGGTTTTATTAGCAGGCCTTCAATTTACATGCTGGTCTGCACTGGTCTCTTCGGCAAAGATTGTACTCCAGGCCTTAAATCTCTGTGGTCAGGGATATCAAATACATACAGGAGCACCATTTACAAACCATTAGGGAATCATATGCTTCGTAGTTGCTTTAGAAACACACTTACAGAACCACAGTTTATTCCTAAGAGACAATAGTAATCCCATAATGCACTATTTACTGAAACATTATCGCTGAAAGTATGCATGACATATGATCAGATTAAGACAGAATCTTTGATTCTTTTTTTTTCTGTGTGATTTTAGAAGGGAAAATCTGTAAACATAATGTGTACATTACATTACAAACAATGAAACAAACACAAAAGTGTGGAATCCAGTTTTCGCTAAATTAAAAAAAAAATTAATAAAAAGGTTATTGCTTCATACTATATCTTACAGTGTGAGATTTTTTTTTTTTTTACTTTTGTTTTAATTTTACTCCGAAGCAGATGGATTTTCTGTGGTGAATGGGTGCCGTCAAAATGAGAGTAAAACTGATAAAACCTGATAAAAACATCACAATAATCCACACCACTCCAGTCCATTAATTAAAGTACTGTTAAGCAAAAAGCTATATGTTTGTAACAAACAAACCCTCTACCTCTGAAATCGCTTTCTTCAGTGAAAAAATCTTCTCATCTGAATCAGGAGAGAAATATGAACAGATCGAGCACCGTTTGCAAGCAAAAAAATAATAAAAATTTAAGTTCTTTTCTAAATTATTTTCAAATATGTCTGGATTGTGATGTGAAAGGACAACAGGGGATGGGCTTTTTCTCTGGAGGAAGCATTAGTATGGATTATGGACTCCATACTAACATATGATTAAAATTCCTCTGTGATGGATTTGTTTCTTACAAACACACAGCTTTTCACTTCACAAGACATTAATTGATGTGGAAACAAACAAACTCATCTTGGATGTCCTGGGGAGTACATTTTCAGCAAATATTCATCTTGGGTGAACTTTTCCTCCATAAACCAAAAAGGAATTCAAATTGCAGTTCAGCTGTTTCATTCGTTGTGTCCCAGGTCTCAATACAAGCAATAACAGACACTTTTTGTAAGAGGATACAAAAAGGTCCAACAATCCGTTTCAGCAAAATCTCACTGCAGCATTTCAAACTGAATCCAGAATTACAATTATGCTTCTTGCCATTCTGTTTTGTTTTGTCTCATTTACCTCAAGCCCGCCGTTATCATACAGTTATCTATGTGTGCATTTTCAGGCCTTTGACTGCTTGCTTTTTTTTTTTTTTCTGGCACAGTTGTGTGCGTGTGTGTGAGAGAGAGAGAGAGAGAGAGAGAGAGAGAGAGAGAGAGTTTGCGAATGTGCTCTGGCTTTGTTTTTCTTTTTGAAAATTCCTTTGATGTGTGTGTTTATTTATTTATTTATCTGTGTTGTGTGCAGGCCTTTTCGGCGGTTAAGGCTACAGTAGATGTGCTGTGCACAGCTCAGACCTCCATCAATCACTCGTGAACCTCTCTGACGGCTGAACCTCTCACCTCCCCTTCCCAGCATCCTCCTTTTGCTGCTACAGGAACACTTTAAAAGTCACACTGTGCCCAGACCGATTTCACCAGGCTTTGCGTGAACCTGGACAGAGATTCCTGTAGGAGGTTAATGGCATATTTCGCTGGAAACACCGAAATCATTTTATATTGTTTGTAATAAATGTTATAATAATGAATCAGAGAATAAATATCAGAAAATGTTAAGGAAGAGGGACATAATTTATTAATTCCATTATAAAGTACAAAAAAAAACAGATTTAAATTTTTTTTATATTTCTCAACAAATGCTCAGTAAGGAGGTGGTAAATATGTAAAATATTTTGATTGATAATCTTAGAAAATCAAACTAAATATATGAAATATGTTATGTCAACTTTAATTTAGTTAATTTTCTTTTTTTTAAATGGTAATTAATATAAAGTACCATTCAAAAGAAGTCTTTTATGCAAACCAAAGCTGCATTTATGTGATCAAAACAGTAAAACCTGTGATCTTGTAACATATTAATACAATTTAAAATAACTGTTTTCTATTTCAATATATTTTAAAATGTAATTTATTTCTGTGATGACACAGCTTTATTTCAGCAGCCATTACTGAAGTCTTCGGTGTCACATGATCCTTCAGAAATCATTCTGATGTGCTGATTTGGTGCTTTTCCTATTGTTAATGTAAAGTAAAATACTTTTTGGGCAACCGTGATATATTTTCAGGATTCTTTAGTAAATAGAAAGCTCAAAAGAAAAGCAATTATTTAAAACACAGTCATTATTTGTTTAGTTAGTTAGTTAGGTCACTTTTGATCAGTTTAATGTGTCCTTGGTAAATAAAAGTATTAATTTCTAAATATATATATATATATATATATATATATATATATGTGTGTGTGTTGTGTGTGTATTGTGATTTTATAATTTTCTAGAAATAAATATTAAATTAATTAAATATCAAAATCAAATAGACAACATGCTTTATATATATATATATATATATATATATATATATAAATGTTATATAGAATGTTAACATTGTTGGATATTTTGCCTAAAAAAAGGATGCCTCTCATAAAAGACTAGATAGTTAGGTAACAAATGTCATTTCTTTTAAAATTCATAAAATAAAATAAAAATGTTTTTAACACAATCTACTTTTAATGCTAGATTATATTTCTGTTAAATAAACATATTCACACAACAAAAAGCACAGAGTTCCTTAAAAAGTCCAAAGTTTCCAATAAACAATAAAGAACTAGAACAGACGAACTTACAGTACCTCATACAGACACAAGATCAATCCAGACTTCAGCTTTGACCAGAGTATATGAAGATGCTCTCCGTCACTCAAACTGATGTCCTGGAAACTGATGATGGAAGAGATACGTCTGGTCCTTCACACGGACAGACTTCACCTCAATCCAGGGACACACACATTCACAGCATTCAATTCGGTCTCAAGGCTAAACAGAGAAACACAAATGCTAGTTTTTTTTGTTTTTTTGTTAAACTAAAGGAAAGAAGAATATTGAATGTTGTGTTTGTGGTAAAAGCTGCAAGTCTACTTAGTTTGTTCTCCATTCTTTACGCTTTCATGTACTTCCCTTCTTCTCCTCTATTGTCAGTCGACTAAGATAATTTTTCTTGCTTAAAAGCACACACTTCATTGAAAATTATCCTTATAATTCTGACTGCCAACGAAACCCATTTCTCAAGAGCTATGTCCTTCATCCAGGCATGTGAAAGTTATCACAGCATACAAAAGATGCTCATAGAGAAATAACACATCATCCTTGTCTCATGCTTCCTCAGGTGTTTACGTACCTGTGTAAAAACATTCTCTTAAAACTGACTCACATTCACCTCGATGATGATCAATTCAGTCTTCGCTTTGGTTTACTATTGTATAGGGTGAAGACTGAATGCTTAACTTAAAGACAGAGATCTAATCGCCTTAAGATAAAGACCTGTTCTGCCAGTTCATTCTCTTTTCAGTTTGGTCTTTATAAGTGTAAATATGTGATAATTGAGGTTGGAGAGAATTCTCTAAAAGTGGTTTCACCTCATTCGTGATGATATTTGCACGGAATGATGGGAGGTTTAGCTTCCTGCCTGGGCTTCCTTGCTCTATTACTGGCCACATGGAGACTGGACCACTCACCAAAAAATAATAATAAATAAATAAAATGAAAAATGGCACCAACTAAATAACTTTGTTTAGAAAATTACATCGACAACATTTTGCAAGTAATTTGTAGTTCAAGGCAGCTATAGATATTCCTTACCAGGTATCTGCTATAAATAAAACGTTAGCTGAGCAGCATGGTTCTTTTGGAGAGTTGCTGCCAACTGTGAGTGTTGGCTGTGTTCTGTCAGTCATGCCTGTGAGAGGTGCCAGTG
Organism: Carassius carassius; assembly: GCF_963082965.1. Classification (NCBI taxonomy): domain Eukaryota; kingdom Metazoa; phylum Chordata; class Actinopteri; order Cypriniformes; family Cyprinidae; genus Carassius; species Carassius carassius. The sequence goes on from NC_081793.1 coordinate 20,410,721, forward strand.
AATTCTGGGTTTGTGTTAGAGAGGGCGATTGAGCATACAACACTCACCTAAAAGCCCACAGGAATAAAACAACAATCACTCAGGTCACTAAGACAGCCTTTTGAATGAAGTTTCAGAAGTGGGTGGCTTCTTTTGGATGGGTGAGAGAGAACAAGCACCAGAACACGCTTTTCATACTGTGGATGCATTTATAAAAAATAAAAACAAAGAAATATTTTAAGAATAAAGTCCTAACATTACGGATTAAACACTATTTTGAGAACAAAGGCAAAATTATGAGAATAAATGTCTTTACTTCTTTTTTTTTTCTCCTACACTTAAATAAAAGACTAAACAACTTTTGCATAGACTAATTACAAATAAATAGTAAATAATGATTTAAAATAAAGATGACATTTTGAAGTAGAAAGACTGAAATAGAAATTTCTCACAAAATGCAAATTTTTGCAAACAAAAAATATATTTTGTTTTATTTATATCCTCATTATTTTATTATTATTATTATTCTTTTACAGTGGATGTACTTTAGTATTACGTTACAATATTTGAATTTTTTTTCTTAATATTTTAAATATTACTTAATACTACTGCTATTGGGCTACAGTAAAACCTTATGAATTATGAGCTGCATAAATCAAAAAGGTCGCCAAGCAGTGAGATTTTTGTCAAGATTTCCATTGACAAATACTGTGGGGATAATCTTACTAAAATCCTGTCTGTTCATAGTAGGAAGCATTTTTTTTATTACTTCCTTTTTGAATTGTTAGATTTTTTTTTTTTCAAAAGACTTTAATTAGAGTCAAGCCATTCATCTTCTTTAAAAGGATTTTGTGCATTTAGTTGAAGCCAGCATTTGGGATTCTTAAAGATCTGACAAAGTCCAACATTTAATCATGGAATTATTTTTAGACCAATTACTGGTTTGCCCTGTTAAGAGCAAAATCCACTTTCCAAATGATCATTTATCCTCTTTCTGCTATTTCACTGCCTAAAAAGAGAGTGAGTCCATTCAGTTCCACATTATGTGTTCTGGGCAGGTGTTTCAGATCATTTCCTTTTCTCTCGTCCGTTCCTCCTGCCTCCTACGCTCATTTGGATTTCTGCCCTGGCCTTTGGGGATCCAGCGATTTGACCATATTTTATTTATCAATTTTTGTAAAAGCTAATATACAACAGCTGTGATCTATAGCAGAATTACAATTTTCAGGGTCAAGAAGGATTCTGATACAGGAAGGAATGGGTACAATTGCTAAAAGGAAAAAGAAAAGAAGAAAGGGGTGTGTGTATATATTTTATATGTACATTTTATATATATATATAAAACACCACACGAGTTGTCTTTAAAAATAAATGAGAAAATCGGTAATCCCAGAGTCACTGCATGGGAAAAAAGAAAATCAATACTTCTCTCAATTCACCTGGGCCAGCCAGAATCCTTGAAACGAACAAAAGTTGTGAAATTTGTTGCCAATACCATACATCTTTTTCAGAGCAGCTGCCATCTTTAAAAATAAACTAGCTTGTGAGAGCAAGTGGGTGAGCGTCTGTTTACATGTCAGAATACAAGGTGTTAACGTGCCGCAAAAACAACAGTTTCTAATTGGGTGCAGAGTCAAACCGACAGGAGTCTTCTTTCAGCCTTTGTAAAATGTTGTGTTTCTGAAGCAACTGTTCTCTCTGGTCATCTTCAGCGGCAGGCGAGCATGGAAGAGAAGAGGGACATCATACAGGTTTTGTAACCTTTGAACCATCCATTCAATTGACCCTGTATGCCAACCTGCAGGGACCCCCATGCATGAATCTGCTTCCATTTCCTGCCCTGGGAGAAAAACGCCAGACCAGTGCTGCCATTGGATGCACGCTCATGAATATTTAATCGAATCCCCCAGCTAAGGAGGAGATGTCGCCGAGGGGGACTGAAAGACAGACATGGGGGGGCCCACCGATATGCCCTTTTCCAGGCGTCACATCAAGACAATGAAACACACACACACACACACATACATATATACACAAGCCTCTCCCAACCCTGGTGTTTATGGAGTACCATCACACACAAGCTTCAACCACAGAATCCAGTGCTCCCCCACACCCCCCTTCAGTCCGGGCAATCTACATACGGGTGTGCTAAGCGATCCCCCCACCCCAACCCCCTCAGTTCATTAGTGTGCTCTTCAGTAGCCTGTCATAGAGGATGTGCTCCATCAAAGCTGATTGACTCTCGTTTTCCAGAGAGATGTCGCAGGGTATCACCACTCGCTCAGATCTCCTGCTTTGGGGAACATGAATGGCAGGCTGCCTTTTGAAGACAGTGATTTTCCACTGTTGCCTCCCAGTTGGAAATTTAGAATCTTGTCTGGTAAGACACCATATGCAAAATAAGTCATGCCATGAAACCCGACAGTCAGGCCATGGCAACCATCACAGAACTTATCTCTTTCTCCACTTCCTGCAAAACAATTTCATGGTCCTGCTGAAACATCTACATAATAATAAATAAACTTTACATGAAAACACTAAATGGACAGTAACTACATTGAACATCTACTATAGTCGACTACTATATTATATCTATCAATCTATAGTCAGATATTATATAGCAATATATTATTTATTTATCTTATGTATATGTATTGTGTATGTTATGTATTATATACTATCTACACATCCATCCATCCTTTCAGATATTCAAACGGTCGTTCACTATATATATATATCTTTTTAATATAGATTAATCTCACTGTGATCTTGAAATTAATCCAGATTAATCTAGATTAAAGTGGCTCATTCGAATTCTGCCGAAGGCATTCAGAATATGTATGCTACCCAAATAAAATTGACAAACAGTAAGTCTTTGATAAGGGGTTTATCAAGCTAGGTGGTGCATTAGAAAAGGGGCTCATCTCCTGTTTCCAAAATGCATCACAAAGTGCTTGAAAAAGCTGTAAACTAATTCCACATTGCATAAGGTGCAAACAACCTTTACGCCTGTTTCACACATACTCTGTCTGCAGAGTATTTTTTTACACACTCATGTTAACGGATTCCAGTTGCATTCCAGGAGCGCTGTATCTGCAGCAGTGCAGCGATTGTTTACGTACCGAGTAGCGAACTGCAAACGCGTCCTGTGTGAAAGCACATCGAGTCCGTGCTGCACCACATATGTAACGCACACGGACTGCATACACACTGCAGACGGAGTATGTGTGAAACAGGCGTGAGCAGGGCCGTAGCTGGGGTCAGCGGGGCCCCGGTGAAGGTTGTACCAGTGGGCCCTATTTGAAATTGTTTAGTTTGTATGTTCGTTTATTTTTATTTATTTGTGCTATTTACACAATGTTTAAGTTTTTTTTAAGTTTGTAGGTGTCAAGGTACAGAAACCAAATAATTAAATGTAAAATAAAACACATTCAAGTGTTTTGAGACGCCTTTCTCTACGTGAGCCCTGAACACCAGAGTAGAGGTCTTCACAGTGCACCCAAGACCCGTCGACCCGGGACCCGTATGGGTTCGGGTCTATATTTTAAATGATCAGCCGGGTCCGGGTCGGGTCCGAATCTATAACTTCGGGTCCCGGGTCTGTTTAACATTGTGTGTAATACCCGTGCGATCGGAGTCATCGGACTCGGAGAACACCCGGCCATGATCAAACACTGCTTGTGTTTCTTGTAACTTGCAACTTGTAAAATTAGGAAAAGTGTGAGCCAAAAAAAGAAAGAAAAAAAGCGATCTCTCTCTCTGCCGTTAGAAGCAGAGTGCGCAGACTCAGAGTTAATGCAAGGGCACACACGGTAATAATGCTTGCAGACTTGGCACACTCATATTTAATATATTTCAAATCAGCAACAAGATCTGAGGTGAACTGTCACATGAATGTTTTCGATTACGCTCAGATTATGTTAAAAAGCATATTTCAGGTTGATCCGGCTAGCACGCATGTGCAGTCTCGAGCATGTGTCATGTTTCTATGGCAACCAGTGAGGGACAAACCGCGCTTTACATTTTCTACCATTTTTTTTATAATATAAATGAACCGTTTAATCTTAAAGTTTTAGTGGTCAGATTTAGACTCGACGCAGAGCAGAGAGCACAGAGATGATAGCAAATAAATAAGGTCAGCGGCCATGGCATTGCACGAGCGATCGTTATAATAGTTCAAAAGGGCAAACAGTCGAAGTTATTATGCGAGTTAACTCGAGTCAGAATGTACATGTGCACAGTCGTTACCGTGACATCAAGCGGACTTTTGAAGCTGAAATAATGAGTGGATTAAGATCGGACTTGAAATAACGAGAGGAATAACATGGATAACTTTCTTGTCGGAGGATTTTAATGCATCACAGACAGTCAGGTACAAGGAAGAGAAACTACGGCTCCTTAAATTAGGTTAGAAAAAAAGTAGTATTTTCCGCAACAGGTTTATTGACTTGTAATAGCAATTTAAGGTGGAATATGTGATAATCGGGTCCAGTCGGGTCTGTGTCTTCCCGGCGGGTACGGGTCCAGCTTTCAAATAATAGAGGGGTCCGAGTCGGGTCCGGGTAGGCATTTCTCGGATCTACACGGGTCCGGGTCCAGCTTTTGAAATAATAGACGGTGTAATGATTTAACCTTAGTATTCATCCGGAAGAAGGAGGCGGGAACCGGTGGACAATCAAACAACATTTTAATTACCAAAAATAAACACAAAACAGCGCACCAGCCCCTCACGGACGACTGGTGCGCTCAAATAAAATCAAAACACAACTAAAAGCCCAGGCCTGGTCCTCTCTCGTTCTTCACTGTCGTCGCTCCAGTTTTATATCCTTCCATCTCCTACGTGGGACTCGAGACCGGCGGTGGGCCACAGGTGCCACTGATTTGCCCAATCATTGCCGGCCTCACTCCTTGTTCCCACGTCCCTCGGCCCCGCCCCACTCGCCACAGACGGGTCCGGGTCGGTTCGGTGTAGCACATTACGGATCTCTTTCGGGTTCGGGTTCGAATTTTTGCACCCGTGAAGACCTCTACACCAGAGCACTAGTGGTGGGAAGTTCGATTCTTTTCCGCGAACCGGTTCTTTCGGACGGTTCGATTCAATAAACCGGTTGAAAAACCAGTTCTTTTATGCTCAACGTAATGACGTCATTGGCGATGACGTAATGGCGTCAAGTCTATCAAACATTCAAATATATAAAGCCAGTAATCATAACTTTAGTCAGTTAAAAACCTCATAATCATGAAAAGTTTACAATTAAGTTTTGCAACAACGCACCCAAATACAGTAACAGCAATAATGTGCATACGAGGATTTAAGTCTTGAAGATATAAAGTAAATAAATTAGGTGTCATCAGCGCAGAAACCATGATCCACTTACTATACATAATCCATTGCGATGTATTTGTTATTAAATAAACTTACGTTTCGCCAGATTGCCCTTCATTCAACCCCTCGGTTTACCCGCGCTCATAACATTAGCACAGAATCAGTTCAGAATCAATCTCCAAAAGAACTCCAAAAGAACTCCTGAACGAGTTTTACTGCAGGTTTGAAAGAACACCCATCACCTGCCCTGAACGCCTCCCCACACAACCATTCACACCATTCACAGCTCATGCAACCCGCCCTGAACACATCTCCAATCAAGCGCTCTCACCATTCACATCTCCTGCATCCCCCCTCTCCCCCACACCTGCAATTCAGATCAGCGAGGATTCGGTGCGCCAGGTCTTCAGGAAGCAGAAAAGGAAAAAAGCACCAGGCCCAGATTGTGTTACACCAGCCTGTCTGAAATCCTGTGCTGACCAGCCGCCCCCCATCTTCACAAAGATCTTCAACAGATCGCTGGAGCTGTGCGAAGTCCTTTCATGCTTCAAACGCTCCACCATCATCCCCATCCCAAAGAAATCCAAAATTACAGGACTAAATGACTACAGGCCTGTGGCTCTAACGTCTGTGGTCATGAAGTCATTTGAAAAACTGGTGCTGGCCCACCTGAAGGACATCACTGGACCTTTGCTGGATCCTCTTCAGTTTGCCTACAGACATTGGATACATTGGACTGCATTATGTTCTGCAACACCTAGACAGACCGGGGACTTATGTGAGGATCATGTTTGTGGACTTCAGCTCGGCCTTTAACACGATCATCCCAAACCTCCTCCTGCCCAAACTAACTCAGCTCTCCGTGCCCACCTCCGTCTGTCAGTGGATCAACAGCTTCCTGACAGACAGACAGCAGCTAGTGAGGCTGGGAAAATACACATCCAGCACCCGTACAATCAGCACCGGAGCTCCCCAGGGCTGTGTTCTCTCCCCACTGCTCTTCTCCCTGTACACTAACGATTGCACATCAAAGGACCCCTCTGTCAAGCTCCTGAAGTTTGCAGACAACACCACACTCATCGGCCTCATTCTGGATGGTGACGAGTCTGCTTACAGACAGGAGGTTAAAGAGCTGGCTGTCTGGTGCACTCTCGACAACCTGGAGCTTAACACGCTCAAAACAGTGGAGATGATCGTGGACTTCAGGAGAAACCCCTGCACTCCCCCCACTCACCATCATGAACAGCACCGTGACTGCAGTGGAGTCATTCAGGTTCCTGGGCACCACTATCTCTCAGGACCTGAAGTGGGACGTTCACATTGACTCCATTGTGAAAAAGGCCCAGCAGAGGTTGTACTCCCTTCGCCAGCTGAGGAAGTTTAACCTGCCACAGGAGCTGCTGAAACAGTTCTACTCCACCATCATCGAATCCATCCTCTGCACTTCAGTAACTGTCTGGTTCAGCTCAGCTTCTAAATCTGACCTCAGAAGACTACAGAGGGTAGTCCGGACTGCTGAGCGAATCATCGGTTCAACCCTCCCATCTATTCAAGAACTGTACTTATCCAGAGTGAGAAAAAGGGCTGGCAAAATCACTCTGGACCCCTCACATCCAGCACACTCCCTCTTTGAACTGTTGCCATCTGGTCGACGCTACAGAGCACTGAGCACCAGAACGACCAGACACAGGAAAAGTTTCTTCCCTCAGGCAATCCATCTAATGAACAATTGATAAAAACTGTGGAACACACTACACTATTTATATATATATATATATACATACACTTATTTATCTAACACACATACTTAGCGTACACTTAAATTTTTTGCACATAATATACCTGTACATACATAATGCTCATTGTAATATACCTGCCATACATTGTCAATTTGTATATTTTCGTTCCTTACCTACCTATTTGTATTTAAAAAAATAATAATTATTCCATTTTGTGTTTTTTGTTCTGTCACTGTCATTATGTTGCACTGCGGAGCTTCTGTCATGAAAACAAATTCCTCGTATGTGTGAACATACCTGGCAATAAAGCTCATTCTGATTCTGATTCTGAGAACGAGAACTGCTCCAGCAGTGGGCGTGTTCGTTCGTCATCTTGTTGTTGATGTTAAAAAAGTTAACATCTGAAGAAATTTGTGGATTAATGCTTATTGGAGACGCGAACCGTTTCAAACGATTCAGTTCGATTTGGTGAACTGTTTCAACCGGTTCACTAAAAAAGAATCGGTTAAATTGAACGATTCGTTCACGAATCGGACATCACTACAGAGCACCGCGAGAACTGAATTGGGCTCTTTCACATCTTTTTGTTTGTTCAAACTGCGATTTGTATTTGTTCGTTCAGGTGCAGGAGGGACTTCGAGGAGAACTTCGCAGAAGAGAGCTCGGTTCAGTGACGCTGTCCTTGATACGCGGCTCTCTCTCCGTGTGTGCACCGAACACAGCGTGCGAGTAACCAGCTACTCTGTTCAGCTTTTCCGCGTGTTGTGTTTGGATGCTTTAATGTTTAAATCGACAAGCGGTAAGGCTTAAAAACACGTGAAAAAGATAAGCTTTCGTGACGATGCACAGCAGTGGTCAACTGTCCTGAGCATCTTTTTAGGTTGGCCTCAGCCAGTCGGTTATATAAAATATCAAGGTGAAAGTCATCATAGCTTGCTTAGTATAGACCCAGCTCCCAACCCAACTTTGAGAATAGATTAACAGCGATATTTTTTTTTTGTCTCCCGTTAACGCAGCACGTTAACGCCGATAACGGCCCACCGCTAATATATATATATATTTATATAGGTACACACACACACCTCTGAGTGACTACTACTATATAGAAATATCAACATACAGTATATGATTTACAATATATACGTATACTACACACAGATCTATTTCTCAGTATACGTGACTTCTCTAGAAGGAACCTAACAAGTGAGAGTAGGTCAGTGTAGCAGAAGTGCAGGGTGGAGGTGAACAGTGTTTAGATTATGTGATATAGGTCAGGCCTGCTTCTTTGTTCAGTTGCACACACGCTCACACTACAACGGCACAGACAAGACAATGGGAGACAGTTAGTAGCACACGACTGGTGGTTTATCTGGTTAAAAAGTACCACAGTTATACTCTGTTCTTCTGTTCCACAAGGAGCCTTTGAGACGTCAGCCTGTGAAAAGGGCTCAGAAGGCAACAAGTGAAGAAAACGAGATGTCTAATGAGAGCAAGGACACGCTGCATGGGTGAAAAACACAATACTGCTTTAATGAAAGTGTTGAACCTAGACAAGGTTTTACTATATCTACAGAAAACACTATTCATAAAAGTAATCACCAATTGAACAAACATGAGATTATTCACATAAGCAGTCAGATGGTTCTGATCATTACTGGGTCTCTGGCCTGGAGCAAACAGCCACATGTAAAGTCACACCCACTGACACACAATAGTCCACAGTGCAAACACAGTATCAGATACGTGGTTCCAACGGATGGGTATTCACTCACATAATGGGACATCAAAAAAAAAAAAAAAACACATAATTGATGGATGTCATGTCACATCAACTGCATTCATTATTCACAGGAGAATGAGGATATTGTCGTGTGCATTTGTGCAACACGTTTGTACAATTGTGCATGGTTACCCAGATAATAAATTAAAATAATAATAAAAAGGAAACCTATTATCCAACAGTGCTTAACAAGAGAGGCCACTGATCTCCCTACATTAACTTTAATCTAACACAATCACTCACTCACTCACACACACACACACACACACACACACACACACACACACACACACACAGAGCCATCTGTATTATCTATGGGGTGAAATACTATCCCTGGATGTGCGAGAGAGTAAAAATAGCGAGAGATGCACAGTTTGAAATGTGGACCACCCATCATGCTCTCCAGTAACCTCAGAAAAAGCGCAATCAGCAAACACTGACACTCATTTACACAGGCTGATAATGTGACATCAATTTTAGTGTCAATTTAAGGGTCAAATTTTATTGACCTTTCACTAAGCCCAACTTAAAATTCAGAAATTATATAATGAATAATGAGAAAAAAACAAAACGTTAAACTTTTTTAAATTGTATTCTAATTTTAGAAGTAATAAAGAATAAAAGTATTTAAAGAATAAAAGAATAAACAGCCAACAAGTGAATAATTACTTATTCAGTATTCATCACTTATATAAAATTGCACTGTTCACATAAATCTATAAAGCATTTCCAACTTAGCAACTGTAACCAAGGTGGGCAGAACTTAGTAAAGGCTTATTCAAAAAATGTCAGAGAGATGCCAGTTAATCATGAGCAAGCGCTCATCTCTGCCGTGACCTCAGTGGGTCTTTTTGGACCCTGCTCTGTGATAGGAGCTAATCAGAGTCTCTTTCTCACTAAAGGCCTGCTAGCCGAAGTCACTTAGCAGGGTTAAAGTCAGGCATAATGAAATATTAAAGTGTGTCTGTAACTGCCACTATTGTTGCCCCTCGGAATAAGATATAACCCATTTTTGACAAGTTTTCATCCTTCTCACATAGAAGACTCTACATGCAAACCAAATCAGCTACAGGGAAGAGGGTAATGAATAATCTATTTCATATTCCAACGACTCCCGCTGCTTAGAGAGAGAGAAAGAGAGAGAGAAAGGAGGGAAGGAGTCAGGGAGGCTAAAAAAAGGATAAAAAAGGAAGAGAAAAAAAGAAGGGAAAAAATAGATGCAGATGATGCCGCCAGCCTGCAGAAGGTGTCACGTGACACACCTCATGTTTAAATAATAAAAAAGGTGATATAAACAAATCATTAGCCTCCCAATGTTTGTTTAATGCAATTTCTTAATGAACATAATAGCCACAACTAATAATGAAAGAAAATAAAAACATCTAAATGGGCTCCAACTTATCGTCAGCGCTCAATTATTTCCTTGTCAAGTTGTTATGATTTAATGAGCCCCAGTGGGACTGACGGCTGTCAGTCAGCTCTGACTTTTTGACACCATTACAACTTCAAATAGAGCCGCAGCCACGCTGCTTTTCCACCAGCCACACACTGCTGAGAGGATCTGACAGGCCCGAGTAGAGAGAAAGAGAGCGAGAGACAGAGAGAGAGAAAGAGAGACACACACACACACACACACACACACACACACACACAGACTGAGCCAGCAGAACACACCGACACACATCTAAGTCATTACACGCACAGCCGACTGATGTCTCGCATACACGCGCGCAGGTGTGGAAACCGAACATGCTTGCTCGTCCCCCGCATGCACATGCATGTGAGAAAATAAGGACAAACAAATCTCATCACTATCGTACTTAATCGCACATGATCTTTATCTCTGCATTTCGATGCAAATCCCAATCAGAGAGATTGCTGAGCTTTGTTAAACTGGCAGGATTCACCTCGCCCTCATCCTTTTTTCTTCCTTCCTTAACTTAAATGATAACTCTCAATAGGTTGGCCCCACATGGGACAGATGGAGACGCACTATTTTGTTGGCCATTAATTTGGTGCTTTGAAGCTGTAGCTGTGAAGCAGAGGCAGAGAAACCCCCCACTAGGCTGCTTCCAAAATAAGACAATCCACCCGTCCTGAAACAGAATATCAAATGCTGTCTGCCTGTCTATCTGACGGTCCGTCCGTCTGTCTGTCAGGCACCTCGACCGGCTGAGGGGTGCGCATGCATCCCATGTAAAAGGGGTGTTGAGCATGGTGTGTTGGGAAGATAGCCAGCGGTGTGCTAATCAACACAGTGTTCCTAAACCTAGTGAGTCACATACGTAGGCAGCATCACAGGCACACTCCCAATGTAAAGACTGAGGTGCCTTATAATCTGCTGTCTTTAAGATTTCTTCAGTTGGGAAAATTTTAAGACAACATTGCAGATGAAGTGAGAAAAATTCAGTACTGAATATTGTTATAGCTCAATGTAATTTAAATGGTTAATTTTACCCAATATTTGTGTGCTCTGTATTTTTGTGCTTATTATAGTATTGCGTAATTAGCTTAGCAACATGCTAACAGCTAACTTGATTCACTAGCATGGATTATTTGTCTTTATGCTTAACACATTTTAATTAGCTTAGCAACATGCTAATATCAAACTATTTTAAAAAAATAATTTCCAAAATGGCAAACAAAATGAAATGTTGATGGCTAATTTGATGGCTGATTCATTAAAATTGATCATTTGGCTTTATGCTTAAAACATTGCCATTATATTAGCAACAAGCTAACAGCTAACTTTTTTTAAATCAATTGTGAAGTTGGTCTCTTATGTGTTCAAAGTTGCTGACTATGTCGAGGGTTTAGAAACAGTCATTTATGAAGTTTTATTAGGTTAATTTCAGTTAGTGATGCTGCCTTGGACTTCAACTGCCTATGCATGCATAATACAGCAAAACAACTAACTAAGTTTTGGAACTGAGCTGGAGTGTATGACAATAAACATTACTAATGAAAACTTACAAAGGAATCCTCACATGAAAACATGATAAACAAAATAATTGTACTGTTAGTAGACAGCCAAGGTGACCGTCTTTCTGATAGACTAATACTCAACCAGCAGGTGAAAGCCTGGAGCAGACTCACAAATTTTGCATATTTCCATACTGATGCTTGTTAGTTGGTCCCCGTATAGTAATAATAAAGCGCATTTGAAACACTATTGTACAGTAGAGACAAATGATATAATTTTAATGTATCATTTTAAAACACTAATAGCTACAACAAATTCCAGATTAATCAAAAGAAAGTTACAGCAAAAAAAATACAGCACAATTTATCTGAAAAGACAAATAAATACAGGAAACACTTCTTATTATGTATTCTTAGTATGTTTTCTTGTTTAAAGCGGTCCTGCTGGTTTTACTAAACACATGCGAGGTCTTTTCTGACCTTAGAGGAACAGCGTGAGAAGCTACTAATCCTGGATGAAGGGGGACTGAGAGACGGGCGCGTGACCTTTGGGCTGTGTGTTGTGTGTGATTCTGCACCATGTGTTAAATGGTACTGCACCGGGGGCCTTGCCTTGTATATGGCTCTCTCTCTCTCAAACAAACACGCACACATATACCTGATAAATTGAATTTTGCTAGTAGCTTTTAACTCTTATACCCTTTTCCCACCTACAGAAAAAGAAATCTAAACATTAAACAGCAGGTTTTGACATACGTTGATGTTCATCTTCATGTTCCTCATCCATCTGGTGTTCTCATCATGGTCCTCGTGTCCACACATTCGTGCTGGGTTTCTCCATGGGTCAGTAAGTTTTAAAAATAATGGATACAGCATAAATATAAGGGGAGAGAGGGTGAGAACGGTCCCGCTCTGCTCGAGAGCAGTGAGGAGAGGCCCCCTGTCACTGCCCACCAGGAATGATTCATGTGAACAATTTGTCCTAATTACTCCAGCCCAACACTTTTGTCACTATTAATCAAACACACACGCTCGTACACAAACTCAAACATGCAAGCATAGGACCAGTCAGTGGAGATCAGTGCCCTCGCAAATTGAAATAGATGGCCAAGACGATGGTGAGGAGGATGATGGCACCCAGGATGAAGACCAAGACACGATTCTGAATGATCCTGTGGGTAAGGAGAAGGAGAGGTGGAGAGAAAGAGAAGACAAGATTAGACAATAGTAAAAACTAATCATTTTAACATTTGCCCACAAACTAGCATGCATGTGATTGAGCACATGCCCTGCAACTCGATAAACACATTTCACTTCAGTCGAACGCCTCTTTTAAACATCTTTCGCGCAAAACATGTCACCCGGTGTGACAACTTTGCCTTTTTTCTCTCCACCTGTCTGTAGACATGCTTAGAGCATTTATTTTTCTCCAGAAAATAAAAAGTGTGGCATTTCTCAAGCTAATAGATTTCACATATTTACTGATGGAATTCTCCATAAAACCGATTTTCCTACTGTCACATGACCAAACCAAAAAGGCAATCTGTGCCTGCAGAACAGTATTTGAAATCTCATTGTGCACATTTATTTCTTCCTGAATTCTCAAAATGATTTGATATGCATATTGCATTTAAACTACCACCTAGAAGTTTGAAGTCGCTCAGGTTTTTTTTTTTTTGAGTAATGTTTTAGAAAGAAGCTTCTTATCCTTACCGAACTTAAAATAACTTTTCTATTTTAATATATTTAAAAAAAAATGTAATTTATTACTGTGATGGCAAAGCTGAATTTTCAGCAGCCATTACTCTAGTCTTAATCTGACATGATAATATGCTGATTTGATGGTCATTTCTTATTAATATTAATGTTAAAAACAATTGTGATGCTTTATATTCCAAAAAAAATAAAAAATTCTCCCCAAGTCTCAAAATGCAGAAAAAGATATTCTGTTTGTCTCTACTCAGAAGTACCAAAAAGAGCCAAACAAACTGTTGGCAAAAGTGGGAAGGTGGAACAAAGTGGGTGTGTGGAAAAGTACAGTGAGGGTGAAAGCAGGAGTTGTAGGGGTGAGACCCTGGGATGATCTCTCGGGGCGATCATCTGTCTCCTTTGTCATTCCTGATAAATGATAGAATTATCCCATTTGCTGACATGTGGAGAGAGCAGGACCACTGTCCACTCCTATAAGCAGGAGATGAATAACTCACACACACCCATTCATCACCACTGCAGCTGAGCAGCACTCCTACCACACACACACACACACACACACACACACACACACACACACACACACACACACACACACACACACACACACACACACACACACACACACACACACACACACACACACACACACACACACACACACACACACACACACACACACACACACACACACAGATATACAGACATACAGTGAAGAAACCAAAATGGCATTAAAACACATACATCAATGCTTCTGCTCGAAACTAGTATTCATATTCATATTATAGCTATGCTCTGAGATGTTTATTTTGTTAAGAAAAACCATCAGGGGCTTTTCCACTACAATGACAAAAGGTGTGTTCTGATTGGATGCTGGGCCGGCATAATTCATAATTGGGAGTGCATGCTTGGAGGAGGACATTTATTTAGAGCATGTTAAGCAAGGCCAGATCTCCCACATGTCTCTTTAAGTAGCATTCATTATTTACACTGACTACACACACACACACACACACACACACACACACACACACACACACACACACACACACACACACACACACACACACACACACACACACACACACACACACACACACACACACACACACACACACACACATAAACAAACTCCAAGCAAGAGGACAGACTGTTCATGATATTCAGAGATGTGCTGGTGCCCAAAGGGACAGGAAACAGCCGTGGGAGAGGGACGAACGGGAATTCTTGGGTCTGTATAAAGAATGTGTGTTACAAGATGGTACTGATTCTGTGCTCACTACTACAGGAGGTAATTTATGTCAAGATCAAGATCCTTACAATTTTGCCACGTCCTGTCAATTGATACTAAGATAAAGTACAGTGCTTTTCAAAAGGGTCGGTAAGAATTTTTTTTTTTTTTTAGAATTTAAAGATTTCTTTCAGCAAGGATGCATTACATCTGTGGCAGTAAACACATTTATAATTTTACAAAGGATTCCATTTCAGATAAATGCTGTTCTTTTGAATATTCAATTCAACAAAGACTCCTGAAGAAAAACAAGTATCAGTGTTTCCACAAAAACACGCGCGCCCTTAGTTACTGTTGCTATGTATGACAAGTTATGGTGCTCTCACGCCATACATCATAATCTCATGCAGTAAAAAATACAAAGCGGAGCAAAGAGGAAACTGACAACGTGCTGACAGTCAAGACAGAGCAGGTTACTTCTGGTATGAAACAAAGTATCAACTTTCAAATTTAGTAAATTGTTAAGAAATGTAAATTATAAATAATATTTTGTGGCTCTTTAATGTGTCGTGACAGACCTCAGTTTAGACGGCACGTGAACTGATCGTCTCTTCATATTTACTACTTTTTATAGCACAGAATAAACATGAATGAACATCAGAAGATATGTTGCTTCAACCGTGGAAAGATGTCAATACACCGTTCAAGTCCACTGACGTTAATCTACTGTTTACACTCTTATCTGGTTTATTTGTCAGACAAAATGACGAATTTGGTATTTTGATTGGTCAGATCGCCTGTCAATCAAACTCCCGGCGAAGGGTGAATTGAAGCTCTTCTGCACAGTAATTTCACTATGGTAAAAAGTTTTTTTACTTGCTTGTGGTATGTTAACATAACCTCAGGAGGCTTAGTGCTTTTTCTATACAGATCTTTTTGGTTTAGCAAAAAATACTTCATGGATGGACTTTTAACCTAATGAATCAACTTTGACTAACCTTAATATTCCGACCAAAAGCTCAGAAGTAGATTTTAGACTGAAGTGCAAGAGATTAAATACACAGTGTGTGTGTCTGTGTGTGGGTGTGTGTTGTGAGTGGTTCAGGGGCTAGGCTGAGCTGTTAGCAGTAATGTAGATTAATCTGCCTTTGGTGAGGCTGCTCTGACAGGCCCTTGAGGGTGGGCGGAGAGGCCCCGGGCAGCCCCACATCCAGACACAGAGGGAGAGTGAGTGAGTGAGTGGCCCAGTCATCACAGAGAACAACCACGCTTCCTTCACTTCAACGGCCTAGACCAAAACCACCAGACTTACACTCTTGAAAAAGACACTGGAAAGTTGATAATTCTCTTCACTGAGATTCGTTATGATTTGAGGAACATGTTTGAGGAAGTAATTTATCCTGTCATGTATGACATATACTCACTGATGTAGTGGAACTTTTGTCTGTAAACTTTTAAATCTTCCCCTGTGGCAGTCCCTTTCAACGGCAACTAAAAATAACCACGAATGAATCTCAAAGAACAGAAGTACCAAAACAGACTATTTGTACCCCTTTTAAATCAATCTCAGAACCAGCCTGCATTTACACGGACTTGAAAACCAAATGATGATGCAGCTGGCTGTTACTAAATAATCTTTCCACAACCAAACATGCCACATTGCTGTCTTTGTTTACAAGCCTTGCTTCTAGTTTTGACAACACATTTTGACATCCAAAGTAATTTCATAGAGAGTAATCAATCCTGGCTTTGAAATAATTGCAAGAAGTTAGTTAAATATACAGTATAATGATTAAAATCCATAGTATTCTATTTACATATATGATAGCTGTAAATTATAGAATTGCTTAAAAAAACTATAAAATATTATATGAAAAAGAAATATAATATATTGAATATAATAACATTAACATTGAAATAATAATAATATATAAATATTTCACAATGTTATTAGTTTTTATCAAATAAACACAGCCTTAGTGAACATAAGAGACTTTCAAACAGCAGTGTATATAAAACAAATAAAATACTTAATAACAAAATAGTTTTCTTTAAAATATTTGTACAGTTTTATTATTAAATATTTAAAACATATTTCATTACAGTTCAAATAACATTTGATGTTTTTTTTATTTATTTTTTTACTTGAATTCCTGGGGTGCAGCACACAACACATCAAGTTTATTTTATTTTTTTGCCTTAAAACTGCCTTTTCTCCATTGGATACACTTGGGCTAGATTGGAAACAGCAACACCTTGTTTGTGGAAAAAGGGGTATTGCATACTTCTGAAGCTAATCTATGGCTCCTCCACCTCCAGTCTCACCTGGATTGAATCACATTAATATAAAGGGAGGACAGAGACAGCAAGAGCAGGAGAAGAGTTGCATCTGATGCCTGTCTGATGGAGGTTCTATCCCATGCTGAACCATGTCTGGACAGAACAGAGCAGGACCCATCAAACCGCATCCATCCTCTCTGTCAAACACATGACAGAGGCTGGAAGAGACCTGTTCATGTTGTCACAGCTCATAGCTCAGGGTAAACTTCTTTTACATGTTCACTTTTTCTGTCTCTCTCTGTCTTAGCTTAGGTTGGAAAAAAGAACCAGAGGTTCAAAAATGTACATGTAACATCAAATAAATAAAGTTTGCTTCAATGTAATGTATAAAGTATAAATCAAAACATTAAAACTTCATACCAAAGAAGATACACACCCCTGCTCAACTAATATTAAATATTAAAACACTTCACAAATTCACACTTTTAAAATTGCTAGCATAATCTCATGTACCAATAGAAATGTATCGTGTAGTTGGGCCCAAGATTCACAGAATTATTTGAATTCAATTCCCATGCTGGAATAAGTGAATTTATGTTTTTTTAATGAACCAAGTCAAACTTCAACAGTGCTAGATCACATTTGGTTTAATTTTAGTTAGTGATTTTACTGACTTGATTATATTGAGCTCAAAATCGTGATGGACCCATTTGCTTCGGCCAAACCTAATCGCACACTAACTGCTGCATAATATTAAAATTAAACTGTACAAATAGTAATTTAAGTATATTAATAATAGACTAGTAGTAATAGTCTATTAATAATCATAAATTAGTTTGGGGTCAGTCATTTTGTAAATGTTTTTGAAAGAAGTGTGTGGCACTCACTGAAAATACTGTAAAAACGATAACACACACACAAACAGTACACAAAGTATTACTACAATAACAATTATATATATATATATATATATGTATAAAATGTAATTTATTTCTGTGATATCAATGCTGAATTTTTAGTAGCCATTACTCCAGTCTACAGTGTCACGATACTTCAGAAATAATTTTAATAAGCTAGTTTGTTGCTTAAGAAACATTTCCTATTATTTTCACTGTTGAAAACAGTTGTGCTGAATTTTTTTTTTTTGTGGAGACTGTGATACATAAATATGATGTGTGATACATTGTAACATTATTAAATTCTTTAAGACTTTTATTCAATTAAATGCTTTTTTGCTGAATAAAAGTATCAATTTCTTAAAAAAAAAAAAACAGACTGACCATAAACCTTCGAGCAATACTGAATATTTACATTTATCATGAGAAGACAGTGATCCACTGCATTTTTCCCAGTCTGTAAACATTCAAAATCAGTTTTAAATCCCTAAAAAGTTTGATAAAGGGGAAAAAAACATTATGTCAGCTGGAATCTACAGATTTTTCAGATTTTTTCCCCCCTTTTTTAATTTCATGAAATATGACAAACTTCGATTCGAGACCCTACAGCCGAGAACCTACACTGTGACTTTCTCACTTTGAAGTAGAGCTGAAGATCTTTGCCCGAACCCGACGGGACCCGATGGGACCAGACGGGTTCGGGTTCAATTTATATCATCTTACGCGGGCGCGGGTCGGGGTCGGGCTTGCGCTCCGGTTTGCGAGGTAAACGAGCGGTCATGTGATGTGTTTCAATTAGCGCGAGAAAGATGCGAAAAAGTATGCTGAGTAGTTAGGTGTAACGGAGGCTTGCCTCTGGTGATTACGTTTTGGTTGCACCACCAACTAAAGCAAAGTCTGAGGTGTGGAAAAGTTTTGACTATGTTTATAATGATAATAATGAGTGAATAATGACGCACCATCAGTGAGCGCATGAACACGCTGAAGACATCTACAGTGGATTCAATAATGTTCCTCCACAAAAACATGTAGGTTAAGCCTAATCTCTGTGAGTAAAAGTTTTTTAAATGATAACTAAATATTCATTGAGTCTTAAATGCATAATGTGGACAGAGTATATACGCTAATGTTGGCATTATTCTTTTATTAAATGTCAGCTGCTAGTAAGCATTTCCGGCGGAGCCTTTATCTTAATTTCGTTATTGCCAAATACCCATCTTAATTTAAAATTTATCTTAATTTAATTTGTTAAAAAAAAAAAAAAACTCGTTTTTATTGGTCTATTTATTGGCTAAATGAGCCTATGCATATTTAGAGTGCTGAGATGTTAAGATGTCACAGAGGACTTATTTTATTTCTTTATTCCAACTTCTAAGTGGTCTAGTCTACGTTAGTTATGAATAAATTATGTTAAAACATGTATAAATGACTCATTCTTGTCACAAGGAAAAAGAGCGTGTGTGTGCGCACATTTGAATAATGTCGGGCTGTAAACGGGTTCGGGCTTTAAAAAAAGCTGTCAATCAAAATGTACTTGTCGGGTTCGGGTCGAAACCTGTCGGGCTCAGGTCCTGTCGGGCCTAACTTTTAAGGCCCGATTACAGCTCTACTTTGAAGCACACAAATCAAGCACAATGTGTGTAAGCACTGCCAAAATAACTCCTTACAAAACCAGCAGACAAAATTAAACTGAGTTAGTTGGGTTAAAAACTTAAGTCTAACCTCAAAAGCACAACGCCAAAGAATGAATGACTGTGTGTGTGTGAGTGTGTGTGTGTGAGAGAGAGAGAGAGAGAGAACGAGAGAGGGAGAGGGAGAGGGAGAGAGAGTTCAAGCTACGAAAAGCCCATTTATCAGTGGAGGAGGCAGAGCAGACAGAGACAGATGAAAATAATGAGGAGTTTTCTGTCAGGAAAGATTTACAAAATCGTACCCGCGTTATTAAAATTTAAAACCTTTTTCCCCTTCTTTCTCACTATTTTTTTTTCTCTCTCACACTCTCAGTTCCCCTTATGAGTAGCCCTAATGAGGGCAGTGGTACACCTCTATGCCTGGGTGTGCGGGGGGAGGTGGGTGACAGAAGTTTACCCCATTCTAAAACCCCTAGCACCACACACACACACACACACACACACACACACACACACAGACGCACACGCGCACACGCACACACACACACACAAACTCATAACAGAGACATCCAAAACATTACAAATTTGGACATGATGCTCTAGGTGTGTTAGTATGGTGGTGGGAGGCCTGTAGAACTGATCCTGTGTTGGAGTGTGTGATCACACACTTAGAAAGATAAATGTTTTTGCAGGGCTTTTCAGCTGCCTTACTATACTGTACAGTACATGTCAAAGCGGCATCACCTGTCAATAGATCAGAGTTTTAGATGTAATAAAAACAAGCAATAGCATTCTTTGCAGTCTCTTTCAAAGTGACGAAAAGGGAGTCAGCATTAGAAACCATGATGGAACTAGCTGCTGTCAGTAAGAACAGGACTGAAGGGTTATTTTGAGATTTATGGTAATGGCACAGTTATGTTTTGAAGATTGCTGTATTGGTCATTAATTTTCTTAACTATTTTTTTAAGTAAATATTCAGTATAAAAAGTATAAAATTGTAATTTTCTTACACTATTAATATACGTATACATATGTGTGTGCGTTTTATATAAATATATATATATACACACATTTTTTGTGATTTCTTTCACAATAATTATATATATTTTTTTAATAATAAAAGTAAAATAATTACAATATTGTGTAAAATTACCATCTGTAATTATTTTTGTAGACAATTTTTTATTTGTATTTTTTAATTGGACTGGATTGTGAAGAAAAAGCAAGTGAAATCATCAATATTATTTACAAATCATTCCAGATTGAGGTTGGTTGAGATCATGATGATCCAGATGGGCAAAATACAAAGTTTTAATTTGTTTAAAAAACATATCGGCTCCTGTATTGGCTATTAAATATCTATGAAAAAATGTGTACAGTAAATGGGCAGAGCATGAAAAGGGGGGACTTTACAATACTTTTTAGGTTTAATTCGCGCGCGAATGCCAGGGGGGAAAACTGCATTTAATTGCATGTAATTGACTTAAAAAAAAACCCAGCACTGTGTAATTCCCAAAAGAAAAACAGTAGTTTGCCCTCTAGAGAATTCTGAATCACATTTACACACACCCACACACACCATGGCTACTTTAACAGGACTGAAGTGTATAATAGAGTCGTTAAATAGGGTTTTATTAACTTGATTATGGGGTGATGCAGCTTACTACAGTACTCTTATCATCTGGAGCTGGATTCAGGAGTGAAGCTGCTCCAATAGTTGTGGACTGACTGTCCTATCACACACTGTTGTTTATATACAGGTAGACAGTGCTTTGACTGTGAATGCTTCCTAATGATTTCACTCCATATAGCTCTTTCTCACTGTCATCGTGTCTATCATAGGAATGACATGCCGCTTTTGCAACCCACTCATGGATAAGTCTGCTGCTTAACATGGATCAACAAACTAAGATAAGTGTAAAAGGTTATAAAGGGAATTGCTGAAGAGAGAGCACTAACACACAGGCATGAATATTGTACACATACACACTGGCTGAAACTGGCAAATCACACAGCCCCGTTCAACTTGTAGCACTCCAACTCTGAAAGACAAATGAGCTCTTGCACATTTGGAGAAGCCTGTGTGTCGGGAAGCTGTCTTTATGAGCTCCACACACACACATACACACATACATAACGAACACTTCTATGCCACACACTCATGTATTTTTTATTGCCCAGCTAACAATCTGACTACAATCCTAGACTGGGATTGTAGACCCCTACAGGAGAAAAGAGGGAGGGATGGAGAGTGAGAAGTAAAAAGTGGGGGGATATACAGAGAACATGAGGTTAGAATCAGGTGCTATTTAAAAAAGGTTGAGACAAAGAAATTGAGAAATGCTTCGTTGGCGCCACTTCTTGGAATTTATTTTGCCTGCAACAGATTCCAGCAGCTGTAGCCTGCTGTCGTGGAGTGTCCAAACAAGATTCCCTGTTCCCTCTAAATTTCTGGTAGAAGCATTCTTCTAACTGGCACTCTGCCAACTTAGTAGCACTCTCTGTAATGTAGTGAGCTGCCTACGTAGGTGATTATTTATAGCAATGAAGGTGACATTAAAGATTATTTTAAATAAATGCTGTTCTTTTGAAATTTGTATTCAGAATTCTGAATAAAAATGCATCACAGTTTCCACCAAAACATTTCAACATGGATGATAATAAATGTTTATTGAGCACCAAATCAGCATATTAGATTGATTTCTGAAAGACCATATGATACTGCACACTGGAGTAATGGCATTCTTATATTCTATGGTTAACTTAGCAACATGCTTATGTCAAACTCCACTGAAATCAATTATGAATCAAGTCTCTTCTGTACTTTGTTATGTGGCTGCCTGTATAAAGTGTCACTCACTTATGGGGTTCCATTTCAATTAGGATGCTGCTTAAGAAGTCTAGGAAAGCAGCTCACTAGGTTTTGCACCAGGATGTCTTTCTTCTTCCAACTTTTTCAGTTCTTTAACTCTAGCTTTGTTAACTTCGTCTCACCACTTTCTCTTATTCCATAACACTCTGGAATTTCTCAATTTCATCATTCTTCACTTATCTTTGCCTTTCCCTTTTTCTCCTTTTCCCTATCTCTAGTTAGAAGGAGGGTGTTGATGTCAAAACGAGGTAGAAGATTACTGTATATCTCAGGAACTTTCTCAAGGAGGGCATGCCTTTGCCTCACACCAGCCAATAAGAAGGCAGTAAATATTATGTCTGAGTCCATGTCATGGGTAAATGTGCCGAGGCAGCAGTCAGCATACCACTACTAATCCTGATTTTCTTGCACTCAATGCAAGAAACTTCAGAAGAAAACTGAAACCATTGCTTGGCTGCCACATCCCTTCTGCTCTGCGTTCTCCCAGAACCAGTGAACAGGTAGATGTGCCTATTTAAAATAACAATGGATTTGAGGCTGTGACAGATAATACTGTATAAGCATTGCATAATACTGATAGGTTTTTAGGCCTCTGGGACCAAACCTTTCCGTGAACTCAACACAGGACACACCACGGGTGAGGGTCAATAGACAAACCCACAAGCAAACAAGTTTTCAACAGGCTATAGATTTTATCTGTACTTGAAGACATATCACTACTTCCTGCTGTTGAACTTTTGCAATCGTTGACGTGCAACTGCATTAAAATTTACTAGCTAGAAAAACTATAGTTTATTTATAGTGCTTACAAAAACATAAAGATGCCCAGGTAAAGCAGCAGTACTGTCTTTAACTCCTGACACACTATGTACTAAACTACCAGGTCGATATTGAGACTTACTCGAGGTGTAAAACGATCCCTTAGCAGCACTCCAGGTTGACTGTGAATACAACAGCATTTATAAAAGCAAGATAAATTACTTTCACACAATTTGGGCACACTGCTAAGATTTCGGACACAAAAAGTGGCTGCATTCCTCGAGGGAAGCAGCTGGTGATTGTATTACCAGGCTTGTTGAAAGGGTGTAACACTAGCCATGGAACCATGGGCCTCCAAAACTATGATGCACATAAATTTTTATTGTTTGTTCAGTATTGAAATCTCATTAGAACTCATAAATCAGTGGTCTGTGTTGGCTGGTGACTTTCACAGAGAGGAGAGGAAAAAGGAAACGAAAGAAAGGCTGAAGTTCCGGACATTCTGTGCTGTGCGGGTCTGACCTGAGGCCATAATGAGTAACATCTCAATGTTTTGTTACACTAAAAAAAGTCAAGTTGAAAAGATCCAGTAGAGAGAATGTGACATACACTACACAATTTAATGTCACTTTTATAGCCCAAAACTGAATTTTTTTTGCATTACTCAAAGCAAATTCCATTCAACACTCCAAGTTGTTATTGCCCCCTCACCCCCAAAAGTCCAGAGACATGCTCTTTCCTTTTAATAACAAGCAACTTTACATAACATCATGCCGACATGTTTAGTTTAGCCTGGAGCCAGAGTAATATTCTCCACTCCCTCTAGTACATCCATTCACCCAGTGTTATACTCTACAAGTCCTGTGATACACATACTGCAGCAAAGCAAGCATTTAGAGCACAGATTTAAAAACCAAATGTTTATTTTATGGCTGTCAAAGTTAACATGTAAATGTGATAAATGATACAGTATATGCTTGTATGTGTTGATTCAATTATTTAATGTGACATTTTAACTGTTCTGCTTGATTTCGAAAAACTTACTGGAAGCTGGTCGCACCTGATCAAAATGCACACAAGCCCATAGAGGAGCACCAATATACTATTCTCTAAGCACTACATATCTTAGATTTTCTGATCATATACATACATTGTGTGCTCTGCAAAAAATGTATAAAGGTGCAGTCACATTACCTGTTTTTGGTGAATTTTCAAGTTCGTTTTTGGAGTCATTTCAATAAGAATCCAGCTCTAAGTTGGTCACATGGTTTCACTGCATTGACTATCAGTAAGCTGCTTCGTTTGAAAGTAATTTCTCTGTGAACTGTGCTTCATTCATCACTAGACTATTGACAAGAGACCTTTTTACCAGTAAAATTCTATTAATGTGACCACACCTTAAAAATATGACATATTAAACATTTATTTTTAATTATTAATGAAAACATAAAATTATGCGTTTTAATCCAGCAAGTAGATACTGGACTGACCGGGAAAGCAGAACAAATCCTTACTGCTGAGCCCTGACCATGTAAGATTAAGTCCATAAAGTGCGAGTAAAGTAGCTTTATAATTGAATCATTACCATTTGGATTTGTGCACTTGGATGCAGTTTGAGAAATACAGAATATTTTTTTGTGTGAATGAGATGCATACAGAGTGCTGTTGATGAAAGTGACACAGAGTGTCATGCATACAAGTGGGGAAACAATCACATGTTGGCCTATTAGTTCACTTGGACTGAATCCGTTACTGTGATGACAATGAAATAATATGAGAATAAACAAAGTATGATACAAAACTCAAAACAGCACAGCTTTCCTCTTGCTCGCTTCTGCAGCCTTGATCTCAAATAACTTCTGATTTGATACTGATCATCAGTTTCAATAAGAAACCTGACAAAGGCCTGCAGTGTGAACCCACACTAACAGGAAATCAGTACCATGTTAAAGACATAACCATGGCATTGCATGCCTTTAGAGATTAGCGCAGAGACCATCATGTGTGGCCAAAGATGGAGAGGAACTTAAAAAGACAAGGATACAATCGAAATGGGTTGAAGGGTATATAAAACAGGTTATGCTTTTGAGAGGGAGCATTTCAAATTCCTATCCAGAGGATAAAAGCTTTTAGAAAACAGCACTTAATCAGCTCAATGCTTCAGCCTGTCCTTGCCATTCTATGTCAGCAGAGTCACAGAGAGAAGCTTTTTTGTGTCCAAAATGCATCTACGAAAGACAAATTATTTGACACCATATTTCTAAGCAAGGGAACCTGGAATGATGATACAAGTGTGGTTAATTAACTAGCTGTTAAAAGCAGGGAAAGCGAAGGAGAGTGGAGAGCAGTGACAGACCTTTCCGGCACCTTCTCTCTCAAATAAACACAAACTTCAGCCTTGAAGCTGTTGTTGTGTTCCCACTTCTATCCTCGGGCGATTCTGACTGCATGAGGATGAGGTTGCACAAATGGAGAGATGGGGAAAAGTAACATTAACAGGAGAAGCAAAACCCTTGACTTGTGCCGCTGCAAGGTCGACAAAAAATAAAATAAATAAATTACTGAAGACACCTGAAAAGCAGATGGAAGGAAGTTTAAATCATATGGATATTGCAAAGGACCAAAAAATGTAAGATAAAATTAAGAAAATGAGCGAGGTACCAAGATGCTAGAGAGGTTTCCAAAGGTTAAAATAAGTTTTTGAGTGTTTATTTACTAGGCCAAGTCAAAAGAGACTAAACCAGGTCTGTATGACATTCTAGGCTCCAGTTATAGTCCTGTTTCAGTCTAGAATTTCAACATTTTCCTTTTTGTGGGGAATTTTTTTTTTTTGCTTTTATTTTAGATAGTATAGTTGGAGAGAGGACAGAGGACGAATTGGAAGGCCAAAACTCAGGTCACTCAAAGAGCAACTGAGCAATACGTCGGAAAACTACCCATGAGACTACCAGCTCCTTTTTGCCTGCTTCATCATCTACCGAGAGGAAAGGGACACTCATATTTATAAGTTTGATGATTTAAATAGAGTAAGGTATTTTTTTTTAATTCTGCATCAACAAACTGATGATTTTATTGGTATGCTTTTGCTTTTTTATGTTTTTACATAGGTTAAGTTTACATAGGATCTATAAACTTATTTGCAATGTTTGTAACAGCATAATTGTACATAACATCAATTGCATCTGCCATGTTTTCAGGGTTCAAAGAGTTTCCCATTCATGTGCATTCAATTTATAAATACAATCTTTCCTACATTACTTACACACACTGTTGGTAAGTCTGATTGCTTAGAAAAGTTAAAGCACACCTCTCCTTACCAATGTATCATTCATGTCTTTAACACAAAAATGCAGGGTGAAATGTAACACTTAGGATTAAAGGTGTGTTTAAACTCAAAATCACTTGTAGTGCTATTTGGAGGCATGTCAGTGAAAAAACATGGCAGAAACAAATGTAGCTTAATTTGATAAATTTGAAATATGCATGAAATGGTTTTTTAATTGATAAAATATGATAGTATTGTACAATTATGATGGAAAAAATCAGCTTTCAGTATCTTCAAAAACCCTAAAAAGTCTGCTGTCAACTAAACTGTCTGTTTCTACACCGAGCACATCATTTGAACACCAGCTCATGCTGTGGAGAATTTTCCTTGCACTTTCCTGCAGCAGAGCTTCAGAAACCACAGTGTCATCCAACATCTTTCCACTTGACACTACAACAGGGGGTTTAGTCACTTTAAATAATCCATGC